>NC_053425.1:18489778-18799245 GCF_007990345.1 Gossypium hirsutum
GACATGCATGTTCGGCCACACGAATGAATGCATAGATTGATGTTGTACACTCGGCTATAGGTAAGCATAATGATGATCCTATCTTGACTTAGACAATCAGCTCAAGGAGAATTTGTTAAGTGCTTAGTTAATTGATATTAGGTTAATGATGTGTGTATTTGGTCCTAAAGGTGCACATGAGGAAATGTTTGATTAATTGTACTAAATTGCTTAATGTGATTAAAAATGCGTATGACCATTTTGTATTTGAGCTAAAGGTGGCCATATGACCTATCAAATTCATTGTCATATTCGGCCATAAGCTAGCATTATGAGACTTTAGTAAGTTAAATTTGTTTGAATTAGCTCAAGAGCTTAGAGGACTAAAGTTGGATAAAGGAAAGGAAAAAGTGATCGAATAGCCGCCGAAATCGTTCAACAACATCCGAGGTAAGTTTTAAGTGATTAAACGTTGAGTAAATTCAATTATAATAGGACATGATGAGTTGATTTAATAAGATATGATGTGGCCATGATATGTTCTAAGCTCAAATGGTAAGTTCTTAAGTGTTTGAGCTTGGGAATTTAAGGGTAATTTGAAATAGTCTGCTTAGGACAGCAGCAGTAACGTGACTTTAGAAAATCACCATAAATTTATGGATTTGAATTAGAGGCTGAATGAGACATGAAATTAAAGCTTAATGAGTCTAGTTTCTTATAAAAGAAACCGTGTAAGCAAAGGAATTTCCGATAATGAGATACTTAAAGTTGTGTGAGACAGCGCAGAATGACACTGTAATCCTCTGTTCTGTTTTTAGAAAATCATTATAAATTGTACAAAAATGGTTATAAGATAAAATTTATATTATTAGACTCCTTAATGAGTCTAGTTTCAAATGAAATCAAATACAACACATTTTGAATTCTGTAAAATGAGAAATTTGATTCGTAGTGAAGAGTGGTCAGATTAGTCAAACAGTGAAACAGGGGAAACTTTAAGAAAAATCTGGTATTGATTGGCCAAACCTAAAATTCTGGAAATTTTATGGATGGAAGATATACGAGTCTATATTCAGGAAAAATTAACGGAAAGTGATTTGGAGTTTTGTGTTGTAAACCTTGATAAACTTGTTTTAGTTGCTCATAAGCTATTGATTAAACCCATACGTGAATTCTAAATTGTGATATTGGAAAATGATAGATGTAGATTCAACCAAGACAGTGTGTATACGTGAAAGTATATGTGGTATGTGAAGTATATTTGGATAATTGTGATGTGAATACATGAAAATCTATATTTTGATTTAGGACTCTATGTGATGAATGTGAAAGTGTATTTATGTGATAAGGCCTAATGGCCAATGTGATGAATGTGAAAGTGTATATATATGTGATAAGGCCTAATGGCCGATGTGATGAATGTGAAAGTGTATATATATGTGATAAGGCCTAATGGCCGATGTGATGAATGTGAAAGTGTATATATATGTGATAAGGCCTAATGGCCGATGTGATGAATGTGAAAGTGTATATATGTGATAAGGCCTAATGGCCGATGTGATGAATGTGAAAGTGTATATATGTGATAAGGCCTAATGGACGATGTGATGAATGTGAAAGTGTATATATATGTGATAAGGCCTAATGGCCGATGTGATGAATGTGAAAGTGTATATATATGTGATAAGGCCTAATGGCCGATGTGATGAATGTGAAAGTGTATATATGTGATAAGGCCTAATGGCCGATGTGATGAATGTGAAAGTGTATATATGTGATAAGGCCTAATGGCCGATGTGATGAATGTGACAGTGTATATATGTGACAGGGCCGAGTGGCCAACGTGATGGATGTGAAAGTGTATAAATGTGATAAGTCCCGAAGGGCATTTGTGTCAGTACTATATCCGGGTTAAAACCCCGCAGGCTTTATGCGAGAATATTATCACTGATTAATGTCCGTAAGCTTCGTGCTCGTACTATATCCGAGCTCTAAAGACCCGATGACTACGTGTGGGGATTTTGTCCGGGTAAGACCTGATAACTTCGTGTGGAGATTATGTCTGGGTAAGACTTCGTAATAAGAATTGCTTATAAATATATTCAATGCGAAAGGTTAAACAGGTATGTACTCCAAGTTTATATGTGAGCTTGATTTGCACTAAATCATAAGGTAGTTATGTGATGCATACGAGAGCAATCTATGAGACTATTCCTATGATTATGTGACATCGGATCAGTGTGAGAGGTTATGTGAAATCATACGATATATCTATGTCACATGAGCTCACTTTTATGTGAAAGTTTATCTGTCTATTGTATATGATGAGATGCGCATATTCGGTAAAGGGATGGTATGCCCGAAGGAAGAGTGAAATAAAAATACGAACAACTATGTTATAATTTGATTGTTATCTGTTGACACTGCTTAAAACTTACTAAGCATTGTAATGCTTACTCCTTTTACTCTGTTTCCTCTGTTTTATAGATCTCATTGCGAAGCTACAGGCTCGGGGATCGTCAGCAACTAGTCACACTATCACTATCCACTGTTTGGTACTACTATGTTTTGGATTATCTTATGGCATGTATAAAATAGACTAGTGGCAGAAGAATATTTTTGTTAATGTATATAAGCCATGCGAAAATGGCATCTTTTGAATGTTTACTTAGAGAAGTTTAAATTTTATCCCTGGTTGTGCTTGGTACTTATCTAAATGAATGACCTTTATTTCAAGAAAAAGTTCAAAATTTTACGGTTCTGACATGAGTTACAAGCCCGGTAATGCCCCTTACCTATTCCGGCGACGGTCACGGGATAGGGGTGTTACACTATGTGCCTTTCATAAAATCTTCTGAATGAGCTCATTATTCTTAGGTACACAAATTCTGTCTCTATACGTCATACAACCGTCAGTACCAATACTAAACTCTAATTCATTTCTCGTCTCACACTGAGCCATTTTAGCTTGCAAGTCCCTATCACCTTTCTAAGCCTCGCAAATCTCTTGAAGCAATGTCGATCTTTCCTTTAACTATGCTAAAACGGAACCATCCTCCTACAAGGCCAATTGGGCGTTCATTGCTCTCAAAGCAAATAAGGATTTTCTACTCAATGCATCGGCGACCATGTTCGCCTTTCCTAGATGGTAGTCGATAATCAAATCATAATCCTTTATTAGCTCTAGACACCTTCGTTGCCGTAGATTCAACTCTTTCTGAGTCATCAAATACTCGAGGCTTTTATGGTCGGTGTACACTCAGCATCTTTCACCATACAAATGGTGTCTCCAAATTTTTAATGCGAACACAATAGCTGCTAGCTTTAAATCATGGGTCAGGTAATTCTTCTCATGTGGCTTTAGCTGTCTCGAGGCATAGGCTATCACTTTGCTTTTTTTCATGAGCACGCACCCTAAACCATTCAAGGATGCATCACTAAACACCACAAATTCTTTTCCCGATTCTGGGTGCACTAAAACTGGGGCTTCTGTCAACAAAGCCTTTAGTTTCTCAAACTCTGTTGGCACCTCTTTGACCATTCAAACTTGACATTCTTTTGTAACAACCTTGTCATCAGAGTAGCTATTACCGAGAACCCATTTACAAATCTTCTGTAGTATCCAGCCAAGCCCAGAAAGTTTCAAACCTCTATCACATTCCTCGGCGGTTTTCACTCAATGATAACCGAGATCTTACTCGAATCAACTCTGATCCCGTCACCAAACACAATGTGTCCCAAGAATCCTACCTCTTGTAGCCAAAATTTTCTCTTACTGAACTTGGCGTATAACTGCTTATCTCTTAAGGTTTGTAGAATTGTTCTCAAATGCTCCGCATGCTCACTCTCATCACACGAATAAATCAATATGTCATTGATAAAAATGACGACGAACTTATCCAAATATGATTGGAAAATGCAGTTCATTAAGGGTGAGTTTGGATAGACGGTGCCTTTACCTGCGATTATTATAAAAATAGCGGTGGCAGTGAGATTAGATACTATATCGGTACTGTAACGTGAGACAAAAAGTAAGCTAAACACACAGCACCGTTGTCCCAAACCCAGCCTAAGTCCATAAACACTGCAGGGGTGTTTGTTAAACCGTAGGGCATGACAAGAAACTCATAGTACCCATACCTTGTCCTAAATGTAGTTTTTGGGACGTCTTGCTCCTTAACCCTTAACTGGTAATAGCCAGATCTTAAGTCGATCTTAGAAAACACAGTGGCTCCCTTCAACTGATCGAACAAATCATCAATCCTTGGTAAGGGATACCTGTTCTTCACAGTCACCTTGTTAAGTTGTCGGTAGTCTATGCACAATCTCATCGATCCATCCTTCTTCTTCACAAAAAGTACCGGAGTACTCCACGGTGAATAACTCGGTCTTGCAAAACCTTTATCCGTTAACTCTTGTAATTGAGTCTTCAACTCCTTCAACTCCTTCAACTCCTTCAACTTCGTTGGAGCCATTCTATACGGAGCAATCGAGATAGGTGCCATACCAGGGACTAACTCGATACCAAACTCAACTTCTTTCATTGGAGGCAATCCAGCCAACTCTTCCGGAAACATATCCAGATACTCACATACCACCGGCACCATCTCAATTTTCACTTTAGACATTTTGGTGTTCAACACAAATACTAAGTAGGAGTCATACCCTTTTCTCAAATATTTCTCGATAGTTAAAGTCGAGATCAGTACTGGTGAGTTATCCGGTTCACCTGATTCAACTCGAATAATATCTCCATTCTCACATTTCAATTCAATTAATTTGCTACCACAATCCACTATCACATCATGAGCATTCAGCCAATCCATGCCAAGAATTAGATCAAATTTATCAAACGATAGTAGCATGAGGTTAGCCGGGAAATAATGACCTCTAATCATCAAAGGACAACCTCTACACACTTTATCAACTATCACATGCCTGCCTAATGGGTTTGACACTTTTATCAAAAATTCGATAAACTCAATAGACGTATTCATACTGGGTACTAATTTCATGCAAACATAAGAATGAGTAGACCTCAAATCAATAAAAGCAATAATAGAAATATCGTGGAGAGAAAAAGTACCCGTAATCACATTTGGTGAAGATGCCTCTTCGCAAGTGCGAATGGCATAAGTCCCTGTAGGCGCTCGGCCCTTGGACCTCACAGCTGAATCTGTAAGAGCTCATTTACTGCTAACCCCACTACCCGGGTTCTTCTATGGTCTACCCCTCGTAAGAGCACTACTCGCCCCCACTTCTTACTTTCTCTCTTTCTTATCTAATTCAGGGTAGTCTCGAATGAAATGGTCCAAAGATCCACATTTAAAGCAACCTCTTTCATTCTCTCAGTACTCGCCAGAATTACGTCTACCACACTGTAAACACTCCGGCCTATTTGGCTCAGCACTATCGACACTCGTGATAGAAGTGTTCTGGGCCTTAGAAGTCTTATTCTTCTTGTTCTTACTCTAATTTGAGAATCCCACTGATGCGTTCGATTGGGTAGGAAACTCTCTCGATCTCTTAGATGAGATCTACTGTGATTTCCCCATCTATATTTTCTTTGAGTCTCTAGACTCAATGTCGGCTCTTCTCTTTTCTTTGGCCAATTCCTTGGCCTTACATACTCTCTCCACGAGCACCACAAATTCCCTCAATTTTAAAATGCCCACTAATAGACGGATATCTTCATTTAGACCATCTTCAAACCTCTTGCACATGATGGCTTCTGTAGATACGCACTCCCGTGCATATTTGCTGAGTCTCACAAACTCACGCTCGTACTTTGTCACCGGCCTTGCTTCAGCTCTAAATTTTTTTTCCTTTTTTGGTCTATAAACGTCGACTAATGTACTTCTTCTGGAACTCTTCCTATAAGAATTCTCATGGTATCCTCTCTCTTAGTACAATTGATACGAGAGTATTCCACCATTGGTAGGCTGAGTCTCGTAGGAGTGACACTGTGCAGTTCACGCACTCCTCAGGTGTGCACGTTAGCTCATCAAATACCCTAATGGTATTTTCCAACCAAAACTCTGCTCTCTCTGGGTCGTCATCAATATTAGCCCAGAATTCCTCGCCCCCTTGGTTTCGAATCTTGTCTACTGGAGGCTTCTTTGTCCTAGCCATTTCTACTCCTTGAGGAGCTACAGGGGCATATTGAGGAATCGAATGAGGTGGGGGAGGCAGAGTGTTCAGATTCGCACGAACAAACTCTATGTGCTAAGCGTCCATCATGTAGAGGTAAGCCTCTCTAGCCCCTCTGCCTGATTCAGTGTCATGGGCCCACTATCTACTAGTACAGTCCCCTCAGTGAGAGCCGGCGCATTACTCTCCACATCATCCACCGTAGCAACATCAGGAATCATTTACTATATAAATAAAAACAAAATTTATCTCGTCAAGAGTTGTCACACTACCAATATACAATTATGGCATGTATAGCTAGACTCGTACTCATGCAAGGTTAGTCCTAGAATCAATTAAACCATAGCTCTGATACCACAAAATGTAACACCCTACACACGAGTCCTACACTGGGACGGGGTACGAGGCGACACCTCACTTAGCACATACATTCTAACTTTTTCGAATCATCAAGACTTGACAAAATTTAAAACTTTTTCAAACTTGATTAAAATTCCTTAACATAAGCCCACGAGGCCACAAACGTCCATCGAAAACCATTCGGGACCAGTTTGGGTCCTTCACCAACTTTAAAAAAATAATCTTTGAAATAGGGCACACGCCCATGTAGACAGGAAACACGCCCGTGTGGGACTTGAACATGGTCGGACCGATGGCCCGTGTGGTACACACGACCTAAGTACCTAGGGAGACGCCCGTGTGCCATACCCGTGTAGATTTATTTTTCAAATTGAACCTACAGGGGTTTTCACACGACCTGGAACATGCCCATGTCCATGGCTCGTGTCCCTCACACGACCGCGACATGCCCATGTCTCAACCCGTGTTCAAAAATCTTGACATTCTATTTTTGACGTCAGCAATCCTTAAGGGTCACACGGCCAAGGCACACTCTCGTGTGCTAGGCCGTGCCCTTCACACAGCTGTGTCTCTGCCCGTGTGTTTACTACCATGCATACTGACTTGCAATTTTTATGTGCAGGGGACACACGACTGAACAACATGCCCATGGGGCTGGCCATGTGTCACACACGCCCATGTGTCTACCTGTGTGGGCAATATGAGGCTATCTACCAAGCCTTTTTGCCAGCCTGAAACACAATCTACCAACCAACATAGCAAAATCTAGCTTAATATGATTTCTCAACCAAACAACCACAGCTAAGGTTGATGTACATTTCATATATTCAAACGTGCCATCAATTTCACATTCATGAAAGACTATCTTACATTCATTTACTAACTTTCAACATTAGCCCTTTTTTCATGGCCGTACACAAAATGAATAAAATGCTAAGTTAAGCCATCACATTTGGCCAATTAACAATGACACAAAACTCAAAAGTCTAAGTTCTTATACATGTCATATTCAAAATGATAAGTCTAATCATACTGAATGCTTCAGCTGATACTGTGATCGATGCCTCCGACGTTTGTTGATCCTCAAACTAGCTAGGTGGCATTATAAGAAAATGGAAAAGAGATGGAGTAAGAATAAGGCTTAGTAAGTTGCATGCAATAAATATAACAACAACTTTACCATTCATCATCATGGTCATAGTACTAAAGTAGGCATAAGCACAACTTACTCGTCACTAACCAATACAATTCACATTGCATATATAAATTGAGCTCACGTCTCATACATTTCAAATAGGCACTTATACCACTCATAACATGGTTATACTTTTCTCGTTTAACTAAAATTGTAACTCTCACCGTTGAACCATTTGGAATGCTATTGGATATTCATTAAGTCTCAAACATAGGGTGTAATGTTGATGCCATCTCCCAGACATGGTCTTACACTGGCTCATCCATCAAGTCGATGCCTTGTCCCAAACATCGTCTTACACTGACTATCAAAATCGAGGTTGACGACATGTCCCAGACATGGTCTTACACTAGCTCTCGCATATCCGTGCCGATGCCATTTCCCAGATATGGTCTTACACTGGCACATCTACTAGCCGATTAATGTCCCAGACATGTCTTACACTAGCTCTCGTCTCAATGCCGATGCCATGTCCCAGACATGGTCTTACACTAGCTCTCATAATATGGCCGATGCATGTCCCAGATATGTCTTACACTGGCACACAAATAACCCAAATGTCATGACACGAATATCCGATTTATTTTCTAAGGTTCAAACGGGAGTTCTACTATCTCAATATTCATCATACATAATCATTTCCACAACCAAGCATTTTATGCTATATTAATTCAAACACATATAATAACAATGTAGTTGTCTTATTTACATACAACTTACCTCGGATTACAAACTATAGACGACTAGCTCGACTTAGTCCACTTGCTTCGCTTTTCCCCGGTCTAGGCCCGAATTTTGTAATTCTTGATCTAAAATGATAGACATTCATTCATCTCATCAGAAAATTACTCTAGACACTAGAGAATTCATAATTCAGAAAAATGATCATTTTGCCCCTAAAATTTCACAAAATGTAATTTTACCCCTAGGTCCGAAAATCAATTTTTGTCACATTTTCTCACTAACCAAGCCTAGATGATTACTTTTTATACTAGAAGTAACCCACAATTCTCATTAGTTCACACATTTATCACCTATTTTACAACCTATGCAAAATTTTGGAAACATTCATACAACAATTTTCAGCCAATTTCACGCTCAAAACATGCTTCATTACAACTATATCATCATCATTCAACAGCCCATTCAAAACCATACCAAAACTTAACACGAACACACCATTTGCTAGCCAACACTTATGGCATAACATATCTATATATACAAATTAAAGCTTAAATACATAAACATTCTAGCCTATACATGCCATACTTATAAATATGTACACTTCAAAAGTACCAAAATGAGTTTCATAGTGTGGTAACAATCCTCGACTATCCCCGAGCTTTCAGTACCTACGATAACTGTAAAACAGGCAAAAATCACATAGAGTAAGCTATAAAGTGCTTAGTAAGACAAATACAATTGGTCTAACTACTAAAGCATATAAGTACAATTTAATCATAAAGATTCATAACCATTTCATAGAATAATTCATAACCTTAACCATGCTCCTTTATTTGCATGTATGATATGCTTTATTTCCAATTCCATACATATTTCACAGAGAGAGTTTTTCATATTCCAAAATCTAGTACAATACAAACGTACGTGCATAGGTTATACATTTCATTTACTCATTCTCATATTTCATACGCCATCATCAGACGGTTCCGAAGCGATACAGATACTCATAAACAAGTACAATGCCAACGTCCCGGACGTGGTCTCACATGTAATTCAATATCGATGCCTCTGTCCCAGACAGGGTCTTACACGAAATCAGATACGATGTCAATGTCCCAGACAAGGTTTTACATGTAAATCTCAAATTGAAGCCTGTGTCCCAGACACGGTCTTACACGATATTTCAGATCGAAGTCAACGTTCATTTGGAACCATACAGATACTTTTCAGATACTAACATATTATCAAAATCTACTGAGAGTTCATTCATCAGGCTCTCAAGGCCATCCAATACATATTATAACAAATATACATATATAACATTTAGTCAATTAACATGTAATTGTATTTTGACTTACCTCGTACGGATTTCGGATGTAAACGAGTCGACTACTTGACTAATTTGGACTTCCCTCGATCTAAGTCTGATTTTCTTTGTTCTTGATGTAATACAATTCAAATTCAACCATTCAATCATTCATTTCATTCAATTTAATCCATATACACATATTTAGGGCACTTTACATTTTAGCCCTTATATTTTCACACTTTGACAATTTCATCCATTTTTCACAAAATCACCAATATGCAAAATTCACCAAGACTATAGCTTGGCTGAATATACATGGCTTCCATACAAGCCCAAATAACATATTTAATTCACAATTTAGCCCTTCAAAACCTCATTTCCACAATTTAGCTCAATTAGCTCTATTTCATCAAAATTCAAAGACAAAGCTTAATAATATCACATATATCTTTCAAAATCCATATAAAATCATCACAAAGCTCATATAATCAACAATGGCATTTCATGGAATCTTTAACAGAAATAGAAATTCAGACACGGGCTTTGAAGAACACAAAGCAATAATTATAGAAACGTAGAAATTATCGAAAACGGACAAAAATCCATACCTTAATCAAGGATCAAAGTGCCAAAACCTAGCTTGTTCTTTTCCTCTTTTTTTCTTTTGTATTTTCAAAAAGTATATGCATGAATGAACAAATTTTCATGCATTTGTTTTATTTAATAACATATATTACCTAATTACCTAACCATCCTTTAAAAATTTATCTATTTACTATATTGCCAAACCATGTCTCCCACTATCATATAATGGTCTTATTAACATGCAAGGGCCTCAAATTTAATAAACCATAGCACTTAGGCACTTTGGCAACTAGAAGGAAACTTTTACAACTTACGAGATTTGGTCCTTTTTGCAAATCAAACATAGAAACAGACAAATTAAATTACAGAAATCTAGCAGATATAAATTCACATATCACAGACACAGAAAATAATATTAAAATATTTTTCAAACTCAAATTTGTGGTCTCGAAACCACTATTTCGACTAGGGTCTAAACCGGACTATTACAATTCTCCCCTCCTTAGGGATTTTTGTCCCCGAAAATCTTACCATTAAACAGATTTGGATATTGTTGTCTCATTGCATCCTCAGGCTCCCACGTAGCCTCTTCCACTCTGTGTTTATTCCAAGCACTTTTACTAACGAAATTCTTTTATTACGTAATTCTTTAATCTCATGAGATAGAATATGAATTGGCTTTTTTTCATAAGTCATATCAGAATAGATTTCAATATCAGACGGAGAAATTACATGTGAAGGATTAGATCTGTACCGTCGAAGCATCGATACGTGAAATACATTGTGAATCTTTTCTAATTCAGATGGTAGTCTCAATCTATATGCCACCGGCTCAACTCGCTCAGTGATTTCATACAGTCCAATGAACCTCGGACTCAACTTCCCCTTTTTACCAAATCGGAACAGTTTCTTCCACGAAGATAGTTTAAGAAACACTTTATCAATGATCTCAAATTCAATATCTTTTCGTTCTAAATATGCATAAGATTTCTGACGATCAGAGGCAGCTTTCAAACTATCTCAGATTACTTTCACTTTCTGTTCTGTTTCTTTGATCAAATCAACCCTGTGAATCTTATTCTCACTAAGCTCAGACTAGTATGATGGAGTTCTACACTTTCTACCGTATAAGGCTTCGTACGGTGCCATTTTGATACTCGATAGAAAACTATTATTATAGGCGAATTCAATCAAAGGTAGATACTGTTCCCACGTACCTTCAAACTCGAGATATTGTTCCCACACACCTTCAAACTCGAGAATGCAACATCTCAACATATCCTCAAGTATCTGAATAATCCGTTCAGATTGACCATCCGTTTGCAGATGAAAAGCAGTGCTAAAATGCAATTTAGTACCCATAGCATCTTGCAATTTCTTCTAGAATCACGAAGTAAATCTCGGGTCTCTATTAGACACTATTGATAATGGCACACCATGCAATCTCACAATATCAGAAATATACAACTCAGCTAGCTTATCAAGCAAATAATCAAACCGAATTGGAATAAAATGAGTTGATTTCGTCAAACGATCAACTACAACCCAAATTGCGTCTTTCTTTTTCGGAGACAAAGGCAAACCTGAAACAAAATCCATGGTCACTCGATCACATTTCCACTTCAGAATCATAATCGATTGTAATAACCCAGATGGCATCTGATGCTCAGCTTTAATTTGCTGACAGATCAACAATCTCGAAACAAAGTAAGAAATATCTCTTTTCATTCTCGACAACCAATATAGTTGTTTCAAATTGTTATACATTTTCGTACTTCCGGGATGTAGAGAAAATCTACTATTGTGGGCTTCACTCAAAATCGTTTGAATCAAATCTAGATTTCCTGGAACACAAAGTCTATTTCTGAACCTCAGGCTGTCATCAACATCTATCCAGAATTCAGAATCAGAATCAAAATTACACTGAGTTTGTTTAGCCATAATCTCATTATCAACCTTCTAAGCTTCGATAATCTGTTGTAGAAACAAAGGTTTCGCTTTTAATTTAGCTAAAATTGAGCAATCATCAGACAGAACTAAATGAGCATTAATTGCAAATAACGATTTTCGACTCAAAGCATCAGCAACCACATTTGCTTATCCTAGGTGATAATCAATCACAAGTTCGTAGTCTTTTAACAGTTCTAACCATCTTCTCTATCTTAAATTCAAATCTTTTTGCGTCATTAAATACTTTAGACTCTTATGATCAGAAAACACATGACATTTCTCACCAAACAGATAGTGACGCCAAATCTTCAAAGCAAACACAATGGCAGCTAACTCAAGGTCATGTGTCGGATAGTTCTTCTCATGCAGCTTTAATTGTCTTGAAGCATAAGTAACAACTTTTCCTTCTTGTATTAAAATACAACCGAGTCCATTCAATGAAGCATCGCTGTAAACAACGAATTCTTTACCTAACTCAGGTTGTACCAATACCGGAGCTTCAGTTAACAACGCTTTTAACTGATCAAAACTTTTTTGAAATTTCTCAGACCATTCAAATTTCACATCTTTCTGAAGCAATTTTGTCAATGGAGTTGCTATTACAGAGAAATCTTTTACAAATCGTCTGTAGTAACCGGAAAGTCCCAAAAAACTATGGACTTCAGATACATTCCTCGAAGGTTTCCAATCCAGAATAGCAAAAATCTTGCTTGGATCAACTCGGATACTGAAAGCTGATACAATATGACCCAGAAAGCTACTCGCAACCAGAATTCACATTTACTAAACTTTGCATACAATTGTTTATCTCGCAGAATTTGTAGCACTACTCTCAGATGCTCAGCATGCTCAGATTCATCACGTGAATAAATCAATATATCATCAATGAATACAACAACAAATAGATCTAGATACAGTTTGAAAATTCTATTCATTAAATCCATAAAGATAGCAGGTGCATTAGTTAGTCCGAAAGGCATAACTAAAAATTCATAATGTCTGTACCTCGTTCTAAAAGCAGTTTTTGGAATATCAGAATCCTTTGCTCGCAACTGGTAGTAACTCGATCTCAGATCTATCTTAGAAAACACAGTAGCACCTTTCAACTGATCGAATAAGTCATCAATTCTAGGAAAAGGGTATTTGTTCTTTACAGTCACTTTATTAAGCTGTCTGTAATCAATACACATTCTCATTGTGGAATTTTTCTTTTTCACAAACAAAACAGGAGCACCCCAAGGTGAGAAACTCGGTTTAGAAAATCCTCGATCGGTCAACTCTTGCAACTGAGATTTTAATTTCTTTAACTCGGTCGGAGCCATACTATACAGAGCTATCGAAATCAGGGTAGTACCAGGTACTAATTCAATGCCAAACTCAACTTCTCGAATCGAAGGCAAACCAGGTAGCTCTTCAGGAAACACATTAGAGGATTCACAGACAACAGGCACTAATTCAACTTTCTTATCATTCACTTTTGAATCTAACACATAAGCTAAGTAGGCTTCACAACCTTTCTTTACATATTTTCGTGCTTTTATTGCAGATATCACAGCTGATAGTCCATTCAGATCACTAGACTCAATTCAGATTATTTCATCATTCTTACACCTTAAATCAATGACTTTTCATTTGCAATTCTCAATAGCATCATACAAAGTTAACTAGTCCAATCCCAAAATTATATCAAATTCATCAAAAGGCAAAAGCATCAGATCAGTAGGAAAACAGATATCTCGAATCAATAACGGGCAATTCTTGCAGACTTTATCAACCATAACACTTTTACCTAAGGGGTTCGATACTTTAATTATGAATTCAGTAGACTCTACAGGCAAAGTCTTACTATGCACAAATTTCATACAGATATAAGAATGTGTTAATCCAGGGTCTATCAATGCAATCACAGAAGTATCATAAAGAGTAAAAGTACCAGTAATCACGTCTGGTGACGAAGCTTCCTCACGAGCTCAGATAGCATAGGCTCTGGCAGGTGCTCTGGCCTCAGATCTAACAGCAATATCTCCAGTAACTCTTTGACCACTACTTGCATTTCTTACATTTCTGGAAGGTCTACCTCTAGTTGAGGTGTTACTCGATCTCAGATTTTGTACATTTTCTTACTCAGCGGGTTCAGAACAATCTCTTACAAAAAATGATCCAGGGATCTACATCGGAAATAGGCTCAGTTATTCAATCTACAATTTCCCAGATGTCTTTTACCACAGTGTTTACATTCAGATTTCTCAGATCAGACATTTCCAACACTTGCAACAGATGTAATAAGAGCTCTGGTGTTCGAATACGATCTAGTTCGATCTCTATTCGAATGTCCCACATTAGTATTTGAACGGTTCTGATCATCTCGGTATTTCTTTGACCCAGATTGAAACAATTTACTCGAAGATCTCTTTCTAGCATCTCTAGCTTCAAAATCAGCTTTTCTTTTCTCTTTACTTAATTCTTTAGCCTTAAAAGCTCGCTCAATGAGCACTACCATTTCTTTAATTTCCAAAATCCCAACTAACAGACAGATATCTTCGTTTAGTCCATCTTTAAACCTTTTGCACATTATTGCTTCATTCGATACACATTCCCGAGCATACTGGCTCAATCTCACAAATTCACGTTCATATTCAGTAATAGACATACGGCCCTGTTTAAGCTCGATAAACTCTTTACGTTTCTGATCAATGAATCTCTGACTAATATATTTCTTCTGAAATTCAGCTTGAAAGAAATCCCAAGTGACTCGTTCACTCGGAACTACAGATATTCAAGTTTTCTACCAATGATACGCTGTATCTCTTAGAAGTGAGACGACACATTTTACACATTCCTCAGGATTCAGAGACATTTCATCAAACACTCGTATTGTATTCTCTAACCAGAATTCGGCTCTTTTAGCATCATCACTAGTTCTAGCTCGAAATTCTTCAGCCCCAAACTTCCTAATCTTATCAATTGGGGCATAACAGGAATTTGAGAAGAATTAATTGGGGGTGGAGGTTGTTGTATAATCGGATTGGTTCTAATATATTAAGTGAACCAATCGTTCATCATCTGATAGAAGGCTTGCTTAGCCTCATTATCACGGCTACTCATAGTCAGTCGTGAATCATCTTGCATCGTCCCTTACGCGGGAGCAGGCGCATTGCTTTCAACATCGTCAGCTACAGCTCTATCAGGATCCATTCGCTATATAAAAGCACATTTCAATGTCAGGAGTCATCACACTACCACAGATTCAGATATATGGCATGTATAGCTAGATTCACATACACTATGGTAGTCCTAGAACCGACTAAACCATAGCTCTGATACCAATAAAATGTAACAGTCCTATCCCGTAACCATCACCAGAATAGGTAAGGGGCGTCACCGGACAGACAGAACATTACCGAACAATATAGTATCATTGATATCATATAATATCAATACATAGATATTCATTCATAATTCAACCTTTAATATAGTCTACGATACCTAAAATATACATTTAGGAAAGATCGAGATTAAACCGAACTCATTCAGAATTTTTAAAATTTAACCAAATATTTCAAAACTGTCAAAGCCACACGCCCATGCGTCCAGGACGTGTGCCTCACATAGGCATAAGCCATGCCCATGTGATTCAGCCGTGCCAAAAAGAGGTCCTATACTGACTTTTTCACACGACCAACAAACACGCCCGTGTGCTACGGCCGTGTGATACTTAGCTAGCTACTAACTTAACCCCACGACCTTATGACACGCCCATGTACTATGGCTGTGTGAAACTTAAAAGGTTAGTGCTTTTCTTTCATGGCCATAAGGCACGCCCGTGTGCCTTTACCATGTGGCACAATGCAGGCTTGGTTTAAGGCAACTTGCCACCCCTATATGAGTCTTTTCTACTAGCAATGTTAAGCAACATTCATACAACAATTTTCAGCCAATTTCATGCTCAAAACATGCTTCATTACAACTATATCATCATCATTCAACAACCCATTCAAAACCATACCAAAATTTAACACAAACACACCATTTGCTAGCCAACACTTATGGCATAACATATCTATATATACAAATGAAAGCTTAAATACATAAACATTCTAGCCTATACATGCCATACTTATAAATATGTACACTTCAAAAGTACCAAAATGAGTTTCATAGTGTGGTGACAATCCTTGACTATCCCCGAGCTTTCAGTAGCTACGATAACTGTAAAATAGGCAGAAATCACATAGAGTAAGCTACAAAGAGCTTAGTAAGACAAATACAATTGGTCTAACTACTAAAGCAAATAAGTACAATTTAATCATAAAGATTGATAACCATTTCATAGAATAATTCATAAACTTAACCATGCTGCCTTATTTGCATGTATGACATGTTTCATTTCCAATTCCATACATATTTCACAGAGACAGAGTTTTTCATATTCCAAAATTTAGTACGATACAAACGTACCTGCATAGGTTATACATTTCATATACTCATTCTCATATTTCATACGCTATCATCAGACGATTTCGAAGCGATACAGGTACTCATAAACAAGTACAATGCCAACGTCCCGGATATGGTCTCACATGTAATTCAATATCGATGCCTCTGTCCCAGACAGGGTCTTACACGAAATCAAATACGATACCGATGTCCCAGACATGGTCTTACACGTAAATCTCAAATCGAATCCTGTGTCCCAGACATGGTCTTACACAATATTTTAGATCGAAGTCAACGTTCCTTTGGAACCATACAGATACTTTTCAGATACTAACATATTATCAGAATCTACTCAGAGTTCATTCATCAGACTCTCAAGGCCATCCAATACAGATTATAACAAATATACATATATAACATTTAGTCAATTAACACGTAATTGTATTTTGACTTATCTCGTAAGGATTTCGGATGTAAACGAGTCGACTACTTGACTAATTTAGACTTCCCTCGATCTAAGTCTGATTTTCTTTGTTCTTGATCTAATACAATTCAAATTCAACCATTCAATCATTCATTTCATTCAATTTAATCCATATACACATATTTAGGGCACTTTACATTTTAGCCCTTATATTTTCACACTTTGAAAATTTAGTCCATTTTTCACAAAATCACCAATATACAAAATTCACCAAGACTATAGCTTGGCCAAATATACATGGCTTCCATACAAGCCCAAATAACATATTTAATTCACAATTTAGCCCTTCAAAACCTCATTTCCACAATTTAGCTCAATTAGCTCTATTTTATCAAAATTCAAAGACAGCTTAATAATCTCACACATATCTTTCATAATCCATATAAAAACATCAGAAAGCTCATATAATCAACAATGGCATTTCATGAAATCTTTAACAGAAATAGAAATTCAGATATGGGCTTTGAAGAACACAAAGCAACGATCACAGAAATGTAGAAATTATAAAAAACGGACAAAAATCCATACCTTAATCAAGGATCAAAGTGCCAAAACCTTGCTTGTTCTTTTCCTCTCTTTTTCTTTTGTATTTTTGAAAAGGATATGCATGAATGAACAAATTTTCATGCATTTTTTTATTTAATAACATATATTACCTAATTACCTAACCATCCTTTAAAAATTTATCTATTTACTATATTGTCAAACTATGTCTCCCACTATCATATAATGGACTTATTGACATGCAAGGGCCTCAACTTTAATAAACCATAGCACTTAGGCACTTTGGCAACTAGAAGGCAACTTTTACAACTTACGCGATTTGGTCTTTTTTGCAAATCAAGCACAGAAACAGACAAATTAAATTATAGAAATCTAGCAGATATAAATTCACATATCACAGACATAGAAAATAATATTAAAATTTTTTTAGACTCGAATTTGTGGTCTCAAAACCACTATTCCGACTAGTAAACCGGACTGTTACAGTCATCATTCAAAATCTTTAACAATTTTGCAAAATAGTCCTTGGGCTAGCTAGTACTAGTTGCAACGATCACAAAAACATAGAAATCATAAAAAAACGAATCAAAAACACGTACCTAATTGATAGAATTAAAATTGCCGAACCTAGCCCCTTTATTTTCTCAAATAATCAGTTTTTTTTCTCCTTTGGTGAAGATGAATACAAATTATGCATTTTTTTCATTTAATTAACTTTTATTAACCAAAATACTAAATTAAAATTAATGAACATTAATAATTTCAAATTTACCAAGCCACTGTCATCCACTATCATGTTAATGGTCTAATTACCACTTAAGGACCTTAACTTTAAGGTTCTATAGCTATTAAACACCTTTAGCTAATAGAACACAACTTTTTTGCTTTATGCAATTTAGTCCTTTTTCTCAAATTGACTATTTAAACAATAAAATTTCTTAACGAAATTTTCACACAATCATTCAATCATGCTGTAAACATTAGAATAATAATAAAATAAATATTTTGACTCCAGATTGATGGTCCTGGGACCACCATTCTGATTTGATTAAAAACGAGCTGTTACAACTCTCCCCCTTAGGGATTTTCTTACCCAAAAATCTTACCAGTGAATAGGTTAGGGTACTGTTTTCTCATAGCTTCCTTGGGCTCCCACGTAACCTCTTTAACACCGTGTCGTTGCCAAAGTATTTTCACGAGATCTTTGCTTTTATTTCTTAACTGTTTAACCTCTCGCGCTAGAATTCTAATCGGTTCTTCGTTGTACATCATGTCAGGTTGAATTTCAACCTCAGATAGAGAAATTACATGTGATGGATCCTATCTATATCAACAAAACATTGACACATGAAACACATTGTGGATTTTCTCTAACTCAATCGGTAAATCTAGTCGATATGCCACTAGCCCTATTCTTTCAATAATCTCATATGGCCCAATGAAATAAGGACTCAATTTGCCTTTGTGACTGAATTGAAGTATTTTCTTTCATGGAGATAATTTCAAGAACACTTTTTCACCGATCTGAAATTCAATATCTTTTCATTTCAAACCCGCGTATGATTTTTGACGATCTGAAGCTTATTTCAAACAGTCGCGAATTACTTTCACTTTCTCTTTAGTTTCTCCAACCAAATCAACCCCGTGACTCTGGTTCTCACTAAGTTCAGTCCAATACAATGGAATTCGACATTTACAACCATATAAGGCTTCATATGGCACCTAGTTGTTATTATATGTAAATTTAACCAGCGAAAAATATTTCTCCTAGTTGCCTCCGAACTCTAAAATACAGCATCCGAGCATATCGTCAAGAACCTGAATTACTTTATCAGATTGACCATCGGTTTGCGGATGAAAAGTTGTATTCAACTTTTTACCCAAAGCTTATTGCATTTCTTCTAAAATCGCAATGTAAACCTCGAATCTCTATTCGAAATAATCGAAATTGGCACCCCGTGCAATTTGACAATCTCTGCAATGTACAACTCAACCAATTTATCAAGCGAAAAGTCAATACGTACCAAAATGAAATATGCAGATTTCGTTAATCGATCAATCACAACCCAAATTGCATCTTTTTTCTTCGAAGACGAACTAATCCCGAGAAAAAATCCATACTTACTCTATCACATTTCCACTCCGATATCATCACATGCTGAAACAAACCCAAAGGCACTTGATGCTCGACTTTCACTTGCTGACAAATCAAACACTTTGATACAAACTCAAAAATATCTCATTTCATACCTGACCACCAATATGATTGTTTCAAATCATTGTACATTTTAGTACTTCCAAGATGAACGATTAAACAACCACTATTCGCCTCATGCAAAATTTTCTAAATTAACTCTGGATTTTTAGGTACACAAATTCTATCTCAAAACATCAAAAAATCATCGAATCCAATTTGGTACCCTGAATCACTATTCGACTCACATTGCACTCTTTTAGCTTGTAACTCAGTATCACACTTTTGAGATTCGCAAATTTTTTGAATAAAAAGTTGTTTATCCTTTAACTTAGCTAAAATCAAACCATCATCAAATAATTTCAAATGTGTATTCATTGCTCTCAAGGCAAACAATGATTTTCTACTCAAAGCATCTGCGACTACATTTGCTTTTCCTAGATGATAATCAATTACTAACTCATAGTCTTTAAATAGATCGAGCCATCTTCGTTGTCGCAAATTCAAATATTTTTTAGTCATAATATACTTCAAGCTCTTGTGATCAGTAAAGATGTGGCATTTTTCATCATACAAATGATGTCGCCAAATTTTCAATGTAAAAACTATAGCGGCCAATTCTAAATAGTACATCAGATAGTTCTTTTCATGTGGCCTCAACTGTTTGGAAGCATAAGCTATTACTTTTCCCTCTTGCATCAACACTAAACCCAAACCGTTCAATGACGCGTCGCTGTAAATCACAAATTCTTTACCGGACTCAAGTTGAACCAACACTGGTGCCTCAGTTAACAATACTTTCAATTGATCAAAACTTTGTTGACATTTCTCGAACCATTCAAACTTTACATCTTTCTATAGCAGTCTGATAAACCGTAATTTATACATATTTTACCCCACGTTTAACGCATTTTATGGATGATTTCCCATTAGAATTGGTGAATTCGATGCTCCTAATGCTTTAATTTCATGTTTTATACCTAGGAGAGCATAGGAAAGTGAAAGGAACGAGAAACGGGCCAAAAATAGGGAAAATGGGCCAAAGTACGAAATCAAAATGGCCTGGACCTCCTCACACAGGCGAACCACATGCCCGTGTCAGTTTGGCAGGCTCGAGCACGGCCTGAAGTAATTGCACACGGGCGTGTCCCTACCGAGCCCAAGTTGAGTCCAATTCGGAAAAGGCTAATTTTGAGGGCTCTTAGGCATTCCAAAGCCTATAAATACACCCTAGAGGAGGAAGAAAAGGACACAGAGAAGAGGGGCAAGGAATTACCCCAAGAAAGCCGATTGATCCATCTCAGAAGCCGGATTCATCATCAAGACTGAAGATCTCTCCTGAATTTCCCTTCAGGAGTTTTCGATTTTCTTTATGTTTTGTATTCTTTATTATTCTGAGATGTTTTCTTGTTTAGTTATGAACTAAAACCCCTAAATACCTAAGGGGAATGAAACCTAAGATGAATCTTGTTATTATTTTCTGAATCGTATGATAAATATTTAACTTGTTCTTAATTATGTGTTCTTAATTCTTGTTTTGATATCCCAGGATACTGATTCAAGATAAGCACTTATTCAGAGGAGGAATAGACCTTGTTTAAGAGTTGATTACGCGCCTAGACATAGGGTGATAAGATTTTTGCCGGATTAGGGTGAATAGGGATAATAACATAAATTAGAGATCTCTACGAAACAAGTTAAATGAATAAATCGTCCGATTCAGAGCCAGAATAACAAGTATAGTCTAAGTGGATTTTTCCTTAGGTATTGCCTTCATTCAATTGATTTTACCAAAAGCAATTTCCTAATTCTATTCTCTGTGAGTTCTTAGTTTAGATAATTAGTTAGTTAAAACAAAAACACCTTTATTCTTAGGCTAGATAATAAAAAGACAGTCATTACTAGTACTTTTAGTTCCTTTGGGTTCGACAATCCGGTCTTGCTAAAACTATACTACTGTTCGATAGGTACACTTGCCTACATCGCGATAATAGTTAGTTCAAGAATGAGTAATTATAAATATTTAAAACCTATCACGAAATCATGCGATCACAGTTAGGTCATCAGTGTAGCAATCATCAAGAACCCTTGTACAAAGCGTCGATAGTAACCAGCTAATCCCAAAAAGCTTTTGACCTCGGATACATTTCTAGGTGGTTTCCAGTCAAAAATTGCAGAAATCTTTCTCGGATCAACTTAAATGCCATCTACTGAGACAATATGTCCCAAAAATCTTACTTCCTGGAGCCAAAACTCACACTTATGGAATTTAGCATATAGTTGCTTATCTATAACATCTCGAAATTAGATTAGTGGTTTTCGGACCACAAATCTAATGTTAAAATAATTATTTCATGATCATTATGAAGTCTAGGATACGAAAATAAGCATGTGTTAAAGTTTCATGAAGAAATTCTATGTGTAAGGTGTCCAATTGGAAATTAAGGACAAAATTGAATAAATTACAAAACTTGGGTTCTAGAAGCAGTTTGTATGAAACTACTTTGGAATGTTAATTTGAGGTCCTTAAAGATTAATTTTCCCAATTTCTAAGTTTTTGGACAAAAATGAGCATGCATGGAAAAATTTGAAATTTTAGTAAGGGCATTTTGGTCATTTGGTAATAAAATTAATAAAAAGGGGAAAATGAAGCAAAATTCAGCCATTTCTTCTCCATGGCTACCGAAAATTAAAGGGTCTCCATAGCTAGGGTTTTCAACATTTTCAAGCTCAATAGTAAGTGCTCCCTAGCCCCGTTTTTAACATTCTTCGCATTTTTGAGATCCTCGTAACATGCTCTCTATTTCTACCCATATTTCAAGCTAGGGTTCATGTTCAAAAATTTACCCATGCATGAGATGTTTTTGTTTTGATAATTTATGAAGGAATATGAGAGTTTAAATGTAACATCCTAAAATAGGGCTTAGTCAGAATAGTGGTTTCGGAACCACAAATCTAAGGTTACAAAATTATTTTAATATTATTTTATGTGTTATAGCATGATTATATAAGTGCATGAAAATTTTGGTGAATTAATTTTGGCGTTTGAGTGCTTAATCGTGAAAATGACTAAATCGCATAAAGGACAAAAGTTTTGTTTTAATAGTCAAAGGTGTCAAATTGCTAGAGAACCTTAATTGGGGGTCTTTAAATTGAAATTATGCCATTAAATAAGTGATGGCCGGCCATAAGGGCAGTAAAAGAGTTGAAAAGTCAAAATTTGGTATGGTTGGTATTTGATGACATAAGCAAACACTAATAAAATAAAACAAAAGTAGCCACCCTTCTTCTCCATCTTTCTTCACTGAAAATACCAGCAAAAATAAGGGTTTGGAAGCTTGAAATTTCAGCAAACTCTTCACCCTCAAAAGTAAGTGATTTAGATGCTTATTTTTGATAATTTTTGTACTTTTGGAACCCTTGTAGCTTAATCTAGCTAATCAGGGGACTATTTCGCAAAATGGTTGAAAGTATAGGGTTTTACCATGAGAATATTCATGTTTTTTGTTGCATTTTTATGGAAGAAAATGAATCTTAGTTGTGAAATAAACAACTTTTGTGAAAGGTGTTAGCATGAAAACACCTAAAATTATCATTTTATAAAGTTTGTAAAATAGAGAGCAAATGTGTGTAATAATTGAAATCTTGAGTTGCTATAGTTATGAAAATGGTTCGGCTAGGCTTAAAGAGTAAGAAATTTGAATAAAAATCATTTTACGACCCTAGGGGAAAAAGCATAATTTTGGCAAAGTTTAGGGATAGAATTGTAAATTTGTCAAAATATGATTTTTGGGTCAATTTGAATAATGTGAGTCCTAAATAGGCTATATTTGAAATGATAGATCAAAGAAATCGAGATTCGGGCTTAAATCGAGAAAATTATGGACTAATGGTAAAATTGTCATTTTCGTATTCGAGGTAAGTTCGTATGACTAAATAAGCATGTTATCCATGTTATTGTTAATATACTTGAATCTATCTTGCTTCGGTTATATTGAATTATATGTTGATGATATTGAGTATGATGAAAGTAATGCCAAAAGTTAATAACATTCACGTGATGGTAGAATACATTAGAAATTCAATGGAATATGATATACCATAGAAATGAGTAAGTCGTATGTAAATAATATAACTACATCATTATTACACGTATTTGAATAGATATAGCATAAATTGCTTGATTGTGGAAATGATTATGTATGATGAGAATTGATGTAGAGGAACCTCCCGGTTGAACCTTAGGAATAAACGGATATTCATGCCACGAAATTTGGGCGATATGTGTGTGCTAGTGTAAGACATGTCTGGGACATGCATCAGCATTGAGACGAGAGTCAGTGTAAGACATGTCTGGGACATGCATCGGCTACGAGATGTGTCAGTATAAGACCATGTCTAGGACATGGAATCGGCACAGATATGTGAGAGCTAGTGTAAGACCATGTCTGGGACATGGCGTCGGCCTCCATTTCGATAGTCAGTGTAAGACCATGTCTGGGACATCGCATCGACTAGATGGATGAGCCAGTGTAAGACCATGTCTGGGATATGGCATCGGTATTATACCCTATGTTTAAAGCTTAGTGAATATCTGATAGCTTTTTGAATGGTTCAACGGTGAGAGTTACGGTTTAAGCTAAATGAGAAAGGTTATGACCATATTATGAGTGGTACAAATACTTACATGAAATTGATGAGATGTGAATTCAATTCATGTTATATGATTAGTAAGAAATGAATATGATCATGTTGAGTAACACAGGTATGTATACCAAGCTCATGAGAAATGATTTTAGTTTATGATGCACATTTAGTGAAGATGTAAATAGGTAATTCATGCTTACGAGAATGATTTTGTGATGACCTTGTGATTATAGTCTATACTTATGATGTATGAATATGTAACCTCACAAATATGGTGAAAATGAATTAATATGGTCTGATAAACGTAGTATCGATAATTTACATTAAAACAGTTTTGAATAGCAGCCATAGTCCAAATTTAAAAATCCACCAAAAATTGTAGAAATTGATTTAGAGGCTGAATAAAATATGAAATTAAAGCATAATGATTCTAGTTTCACATAGAAGAAATTGTGTAAGCAAAACAGTTTCATATTATGAAATATTTTAATTTTTGTAAGATAGAGTCAGAATGACTTCGAAATCCCCTGTTCTGATTTGAGAAAATCACTGAAAATTTTAAAAATATATTTATGAGTTATAATTTATATTCTTTGAATTCTTAATGAGTCTAGTTTCAATAGAAATAGATGAGAACATCATCCAAGTCCCGTATTATGTGATAATTAATTTTTAGTGAAGAGGGATCAGAACTATCAGACAGCAAAAAATGGTAACTTTAAGAAATAAAATGTACTAATTGGCTTAACCAAAAATTCTGAAAAGTTTATGATAATAAGATATATGAGTCTAGTTTCAGGTAAAATTATTAGAACTTAATTTGGAGTTTTGTAGCTCCAGATATAAATAATTTAGTGACTATGACTCGAGAAAATAACTTGACTGGAATATGAGTGAAAATGCAAATAGGGTTGTATTACCATGAGAAGCAAGTTGATAAATTGCTTATTATTTTCATACAGTCTTACTAAGCTATAAAGCATACTCCCTTCCTTTCCTTTCCTTTAGTGTTTTTAGGTTAGCTCGGGGTTGGAGATCGTCGGAGGCAGCATCACACTATCAAATCGCTATCTTTGGAATAAGGATGTATATATTAGAAATTTCAAGTGAATGGCATGTATAGGGATCTAATTGATTGACATGTATTATTTTGCTTTGGCCAAATGTGTTGGCTTATATTGAGTTATATGTATATGGCCATGAGATGTGACTCATATGGATTATGGCTTGTAAGCCTAGCTATTCATGTCATGTCTAATGGTTATAATGTGATTATGTTTGTTTGTCATGCATGGTTACTAATGTGACATGTGTGTTGGATGTATGCTCTAGGACCAACTGAGGTGGTCATAGCCATATAGTAATTGCACGTTATAAACACAACGTGATAATGATTGAACATGAGTGCTTGATGAATAAGTTGGTAACCATAGTATAATGATAAAAGTGGTCATCAAAATGACAAGTCTTATGAATGTGAAATAAGGAGTCTAGACTTGGTATTGCATGAGTAGACGCATTACTTGTAAGAGGACATGTTAATGTTAAGGATATGTCTTAAAAAAGAGTGTTTAATCACTAAAATGATGTCATGATTTGCGATTTTGATGTGCATAAGGTTGTAAAAGATTATGGGTAACATGAAGGCTTGGAAAATAACCAAGTGTTGGTCACACGGGCTGAGACACGGCCGTGTGTCTCAATCGTGTGAGGGACATGGCCTGGAGATACGGGCTTGTGGCCCGGCCGTGTGGTTTGATGTGCATGCTAACGTCATAAACAGAGAGTTACACAGCCTGAAGACACAGGCATGCCAAAGGCACACGGGCGTGTCCCTATGTCCACACGGGTGTGTGACCCTGTTTCATGGGAAAATTTTCTAAGTTTTCCTGAAACTTCTTAAAGTTCTCAATTTAGTCTTGAATTGATTTCGATGAATGTTTTGGGCTTCGTAGACCCAAATAAGGGACGACATGCATGTGTTTGAAAGCTTTTGAATTAAAAGAGATTTTATGGCCCGATTTTTGCATGAATGTGTATGTTTAAGTCCGATAATGCCTCGTACCCTGTTCCGGCATCAAACACGGGTAAGGGGTGTTACATTAAAGGATAGTTAACAACTTTTACTAAGTAGTTTTTCATGGAAATGGATTAAGGGACCATTTTGTAAAAGTTGTGAAAATGGGTAGAAAAATGTGAAATGAAAGAAAATGTGGGCTACTATAGGCAAGAAAAATATTCATCTAGGCTTGGGTAACTTAGAAATTTCATGCATTTCATTATACAAGCCTTAGGACTAAATTGTAAAAGTGTGAAAGGTAGGGGCAAATTGGTCATTTTGCCCGGGGGTGAGTCTTAAGCCGAAAATGAACAATGGGAGGTATTAATAATTTATTTTTACTAATATAGACCCTGAGGAAAAAAATCCAAAACGACTACCTGGTAAGTTTGTATAACCTGAAGTAAACTCTTAATATACTTAAATATGCATGTTCTTGAATGTGCTAGTGTAAATGAAAGATGATAAATGTCCCGGTTGAAATAGAAAGGGAAATCCAATGGATAAATTATGGCTTACATGACATGAGATCCTGCATGTGTTGCAGAAAAGGATTTAGCCCGGACGGGTAATCCGATGATCTCAAAATAGAAAGGATCTAGCCCGAGCTAGTGTTCCTTGAGTGATTGAGCCTCCCGAAGAATATCGGTGCATTAAGGATTTTTCCCGGACGAGTAATCCGATTGAGGACTGAATTTAGCTTGGACTGGCAATTCAGATCGAGTTTATGAGAGCAATTGTCATTAAAAGGGATTTAGCCAGGACTGGTAATCCCGACATTGCTCTATGGGTTATTACTACGGGGGATTTAGCCTGGACTGGTAATCCCGTCGTAAGATTTATGGTTCGCGGAAGTGCGTATTTGAGATGATCACTAGTGTAACTTGATGGTAATTTGGGCTATCCATCTAGATTTCTGATAAATTCAACGGGATTAACATGAGAAATAGAGATGGAAATATTGAGTTGATGAGCTCATCTAAGACTAATAACATGATGTATTGTTATGAGACTAACTTGATGATTGAGTGCATGTGATAGGGAAACTATTTCATGCTTGTTGGAATTATTGCCTAAATATGGTTGTATGCTAATTAACCGGTAAGTTTACTTTCTAGTTATCCGGACTTACTAAGCATATAAATGCTTATCCGTTCTCTATTCCCTGTCTTACAGAGCTCGTGGACTCATAGAGATTAGAAGACGGCTGGAGAATCAACACACTATCGACTTATCCCACTTTGGTATATAGATACTTTTATTTTATTTAATGGCATGTATAGGGCTTTTGGTTATTTTGTTATATGTGTCATTTGGCTGGCCAATGTAAGGGTTTAAATGGTATACTTATTACTTTGTATATGGCTATGAGATATGGCTCATATGATGTAGGTTGTAAACCTACTAATGATGCATGTTTATGTTTAAATGTTTCATAAGATATGATGATGAGGGTTATCATGGATGGATGATCAAAATGGGACCTAATAATTTGAGGGTAGACATAGCATATAATGGTATATGGTTACAATATGGCCTAAGTGTAAAAATGTAAAATGTGCTGTAATGGCCTAAATTCAAGATTATCGGAACAGTGGTTTCGTAACCACAAATTTGATTTAAAGATAAATTTATTTCAATATTTTTGCATGAAAATTGATATGATAGGAAAATCGTATAAAAATATTGATAGAAAAATTTTACCGATTTAGCGGTTAGTTAGAAAAAGAAATTATTGAAGAAATTGGGTAAAAACAAGATATCGGGACCTCTATCTTGTAAAACTGAGTCGAAAATAATTTTATAAATATTTATGAAATGTTATTAGTGTGGTATTAAAATTTCGTTAGGAAATTTTAATGTTTGGGTAGTTAATTAAATGAAAAGGACAAAATTGTAATAGGTGTAAAAGTTGCTAGAGTGATTAAATAGCTTAAGAGTCTAATGAGAAAGGATTTAAAAGGCAATTAGACCCAAAAGTTATTTGGGCTGGACTGCAAGGGTGTGAAATCAGCAGAAAAATTGATAAATTAAGGGTAAAATTGGAATATTGCAAAATTAACTAAATAAAGCTAGGACTAAATAGGAAATATCTAGATTTCTCTTCATTTCTCTTCAATTCCAGCAGCTAAAAATGCCATAGGAGGGTTCTCTAAGCTGGTATTTCATAATTTTTTCACCAAGTGAGTTAATCCTTGCCTTTTTCTTGTAATTTTTGTGTTTCTAAGACTTTTACAACTAGGTCCTACTATTAAATTCATTAGTTTTTGATTTCATGGATGAAATTGAAAGCCACCACGATTGAGTGCTGTAAGTTTATGATGAAATATAATGAAATTAAAGCTTTAATTTGTTTATGAGATGATTTTATTAGGTAATTTCAATAGAAATTGATTTTAGGACCTAATTGTGAAAATGCTTGGAATTAAAGTCTATTGCTAAAATTATGATTCCTAAAGGTTGTAAACTAGTTTAAGGTGATAGAATAAAATATTAATTGAGAAAAATCAGTTCAATTAAGAGGCTAATTGAGTAGGGACGAAATTATCATTTATTAAAAGCTTAGGGGAAAAATGGTAATAAACAGCTTGCACAAAAACAGTTTGGACAGCAGCAGTAGACTAACTTTGAAAATCGAATTAGAAGATGAAAAAAAATATTTAATTAAAGCTTATTGAGTCTAGTTTCTCATGGAAGAAATAGTGTAAGCAATGGATTTGTAAATTTTGAGATATAATGAATTTTGTGAGACAAGGTCAGAATGAATTCGGGTTCCCCTGTTCTGACTTTTAAAAATCATAAAAAATTTAAGAAAAACAATTACGGGCTTAAATTTATATGTATAGAATCCTTAATGAGTATATTTTTAAAGAAACAAACAAGAACATCATTTGAATTCTGTATGAAGAGATAATCAATTTTTAGTGAAGAAGGGTCAGAACTGTCGACAGCAGAACAGGGGTGACTTTAAAGAATAAACTGTAGTGATTGGCTAAACCAAAAATTCTGAAAATTTTATAGTAAGAATATATGTGAGTCTAGTTTTAGGGAAATTATCGGATCCTAATTTTGATTTCTTTATCTCAAGATAAAAATAATTTAGTGACTATGACGCAAGTAGACAGCTTTGAATGAACTATAAATAATAGTTGAATTATAGAGAATGTTGCATATGAACATGAAATGTATTAAATTGATAATTAAATTTATTTATTTAACCAGAAGATTCAAATACGAAGCTAGATCGAGGAAAGGAAAAAGTTCGGGATTAGTAGATTTTTTTTGTTTACAAATAAGTATCAAGGTAAGTTCATGTAACTTGAATTATATTCTTAAATGATTGAGATTGTATGTTATTGCTGTAGATATGATTTGAATGTTCATTGTATGAAAATTAATGAAACATTGATATATTTGATAAAATGGGAAGAAATCCCGGTTGAATGAAAGGAAAATTCGATGGATCTCTGAAAAGGAATTGACGGTAAAAAGGATCTAGCCCGGACGGGTGATCCTATCTTGATATAGCCCTCCCGAAGAATATGTGTAAAATGGATTTAGCCCGGACGGGTAATCCGAATTAGGGTCTGAATTTAGCCTAGACTGGTAATTTAGATCCAAGCTCATTAGAGTAATTGTCGTTGCAGGGGATTTAGCCTGGACTGGTAATCCCGCTGCAAGGTTGAGGTTCGCGGGAGTGTGCTCTCTGAAATGGATATGTGCGCACATGAATATGAATTGACGGACACGGAATTGTACACTAAAAGTGTACCTCTGAAAAATCCATCGAAATTCCGATAAATTCAACGGGATAAATATGGAAAAATAACAAGGAAATGGAAATCATGGTATTGACGAGCTCATCAATCATGGTATATATATTATTGATACATGGAAATTATTGTACTAACTTGAATGTTGAGTTTGTGCATGTTAGGGTAATAATGCATTGAATGGATATATGAATGTTTATTATATTGTATTGAAATATTAGGTAAGTATAATTCTTGTTACATGAGCTTACTAAGCACAAAGTGCTTACCCCGTTTCTTTTTTCCCTGTTTTGTAGTGTTAAGAGCTCGGAGGTCGGATTTGGTCGGAGACACATCATACTATCAACCTCAGGACCTCGGTATATAAAGAAACTTTATTTTGGAAATCAATGGCATGTATAAGCTAATAAAGTAAATGATTCTGTGAAATGAATGTAGAGTTAGCCATTGGTATGGTTAATAAACCTGGTTTTGGGTATGTGATGACGTTATTTTATAAATATGTATGAATTTATCTTGAAAATATGTTGAATTGGATTGGTTGATTTGGATTGGTCTCGATATAATATTGCAGGGAAGGTTATATATCTGTAAAGGGATTATATTGAATTTTCTTAAATAATAATAATAATAATAAATTCGTAAACTCTGGTAATACCTCGTACCCTACTCCGGCAATGAATACGGGTAGAGGGTATTACATGTGCTATGTTAATCCCTAATTTGAAAAGGATAATCTGTAATGCCCCCGTACCTGAGACCATCGCCGGAGTCGAGCACGAGGTGTTAACGGACTTAATTCATTAATTAAACAGCTCAAACAATTTATTTTTAAAATTTCCAGACAAGCTGGCTAACTACGTCACAGTCACTTAAAAATTCATATCTCGAGTTCCAAAACTCGAAATTAATATCCGTAAATTTTTCTTGATAATATACTCATATTTCTATCTACTAATTTGTTTCTAAAATTTTTGGTCAGGCAAATTAGTAAAGTTTATTAGTTAAATTCTCCCCTGTTTCAGGGTTTGGCTACTCTGACCCCTGTGCACTTCAAATAAAATTTCTTTCTGTACAGAAATCCAATGACTTTTTCGTTTGTTTCAATTAAAAATATACTCAATAAGGAATCCATACATATAAATTTTGAGTCCTAATTATTTTTACACAAATTATGGTGAATTTCTAAAGTCAGAACAGGGAATCCAGAAATTACTCTGACCCTATTTCACCAAAACGTAAATATATCATAAAATAAAACTATTTTACCTATTTTGTTTCTTCCACATGAAAATAGATTCATTAATATTAAATTCCATATTTTATTCATCATCTAATTCTATTTCTACTATTTTTAGTGATTTTTCAAACTCACGTCACTGCTGCTGTGTGATTCCGTTTTATAGCCAATTTCACCATTTTATGGATTTCCATAGATTAGTTAGCACATAAAGCATACGTGTTATCAAATATAATCTCGATGAGTCACTCCAATAGCTAATCATTCTCAAACATTTCCATGACATCCATGAGCTATCTCATAAGATTATATACACAAAAGGATTATAATGCTATACATGCCATATTCCCAAAATATAGAAGCCACCATACCGAGATGGTCCGTTGATAGTGTGAGCGTGCCCCCGACCGTCCTGATCTCCAAACCGGCTTATCAAAACTACAAGGAATGGAAGGAAAGGAGTAAGCATAAATTCTTAGTAAGTTCACATGCAAATAACAAATAACTTAACAAAGCAATTATACCAACCAACATTAGCATAATATCACCAAAACATATATCACATTTCTATTTGTCATTCATCGTTTTACTACATTATTGTTGTCGTATCAAATCTCAACCCGAGGGTTAAGTACATACCTGTCCAAAGTTTCCATTCCACAACACTTACCAATACGTCACTTGCATCTTAAGTATTCTTCCATTTCACTAGAATTTTACCCGTTGAACACATCGGAATATAACTCGGATACATGGAAAGTTTGCACATAAGTGCCACATATGTAGCCAAGCTACTATGTAACCCGCCCATAAGCAAACTCGGACTCAACTCAATGAGCTCAGGCGTTCGCATCCATAAGTGAACTCGGACTCAACTCAATGAGCTCAGGCGTTCGCATCCATAAGTGAACTCGGACTCAACTCAACGAGCTCGGGCGTTCGCATCCATAAGTGAACTCAGACTCAACTCAACGAGTTCGGACATTCGCATCCATAAGTGAACTCGGACTCAACTCAACGAGTTCAGATGCCCAAATATCCGAATCTATTCCTAAGGTTCAACGGGACTCTCCTTGTTCGTACTCCTTTACCATTCTCCTTGGAATACCTATGATGATACTTCGGTAGTCTTTCACATTTTTCACATAATTCATAAAATTTTTGCATGTTGTCCAACAATGACCACAGAGCATGGAATTGCATGATAACAATCATAATATCGTATAAATAGCATTAAATGATTTAAAATAACGGTTATATTACAATATTTACATTTGAACTTACCTCGTATGCGAAAATGGTCATTTTTACCATTTTGTCCACAACTTGGTATTTTGCCGATTTTAGCCCGAATTTCAATTTTTCTTGCTCTATCATTTCAAATATAGCCTAATTAAGACTCATATTATTCAAATCAACCCAAAATCATTTTTGGAAAAATTACAATTTTGCCTCAAACTTTCACATATTTACACTTTTTCCCCAAATCTCGTAAATTAAACTTCATCCTATTTTCTTATGTTTTATGGCATGCTGATCATTTTTCCCTTCTATGGCAACATCAAATTCTCACTCTAACATGTACTTATGAACATTAGGTATTTTTACCGATTATGTCGTTTTACTTGTTTTCACGTAAAATCGCTTAGCAAAAGTTGTTTAACACAATTTCAAGCTTCATATTCTACCATTAAACATCAAAATACATGCATATTATTCATGGATAAATTTTTAAACATAAATCCTAGCTCAAAATAATGGTAGAAATGAGTAGATCATGTTACCGGGATTTCAAAAATACATAGAACATTAAAAATGGAGCTCGGAATCACTTACTATTAAGCTTGGAAGCTTGGCCAAACCCTAACCATGGCTGATATTGGTACATTCTACTGTAGCAAGAAGAAAGGGACACATTTGGGGTTTAGAATTTATCTTTTAATTCATTTTTCTCCTAAATGACCAAAATGCCCTTTTTACTATTCTTTCAAAATTTACCCAAACAAGGCCATTTTTGTCCAAAAAGTTATCAAATGGTTTAATTATCATTTAAGGACCTCCCATTTAAAATTTCATGACAATTAGACACCTCTAACATGTAAAACTCAACTTTTTCACTTTTTACAATTTAATCCTTTCTACTAAATTGAGTGCTCAAACGTCGAAATTTTCGAACGAAATTTTCACAAAATCATTTCATGAAATCGTAGACCATAAAAATATAATAAAAATGAAATTTTCCTCATCAAATTTGTGGTCCTGAAACCACTGTTCCGATTAAGCCCAAAATCAGGATCTTACATAATCTAGCATGTACTAAACCGATGAGATGAGGTTAACATGCAATAAGTTATGCCAAGGTTGTTGAAGAGTATAATTAGGTCATATTAAATACCATTGAAGTCTTTAAGTGTGTATAGGTGATAGAGGGTGACCAAAAGCTTGGAAAATAGCCCTAAAAAGGTCTACACAGGTAGACACACGGGCATGTGTCTAGGCCGTGTGTGACACACGGTCAGCCCCATGGGCGTGTTGCCTGGTCGTGTGTCCCCTGCACCTAAAATTTTAGGTTAGTTTGCATAGTAGTAAACACACGGCCTAGAACACAGGCATTTTCCTTGGCCGTGTGCCTCAAAATGAATGATGATGTCATAAATAGAATGTTCGGGTTTTTAGACACGGACAATGACACAGGTGTGTCTAGGCTGTGTGAGGGACACGAGCCAAGGACATGGGTGTGTGCTTGGCCGTGTGAAAACCTCTGTAGGTTCGAAATGTAAAATAAATTCAAATAATTCCACACGGGTAAGAGATACGGGCATGTCCCAAGCACACGGACATGTGTATTGCCTCCATACGAGCGTGTGAGGCTTAAACTTAGGAATTTTCCTAAGATTTTCTTAAGCTCTCATTTTAGTCCTGGACCATTCTTAATGCATGTTTTGGGCCTCGTAAGCCCATAATAGGGACACTATGAATATGTTTGATTGGTTTTAATTTGGAACGAAATTTTATAGCCTGTGATTTTCTGAAAATGTCATGTTTCTGTATGGTAATGCCCCGTACCTTGTCCCGGTCTCAGGTATGGGTAAGGGGTGTTACATTATGTCTCAATGTTTACAACACAATCCTCAAGTGTTCAGCATGCTCAGACTCATCTCAAGAATAGCTCATAATGTCGTCAATGAACACAACAACAAATCTATCTAAATATGATCAAAAAATCTGATTCATCAAATCCATAAAAACAGCTGGAGCATTAGTTAGTCCAAAAGGTATAACAAGAAATTCATAATGTCCATAACTTGTTCTGAACGCAATTTTTGGTACATCTGAGTCTTTAACTCGCAACTGATAATAGCCAGATCTCAAATCAATCTTTGAAAACACCGTTTCTCCTTTCAATTGATCAAACAAATCATCTATTCTCAGCAACAGATACTTGTTCTTTATCGTAACCTTGTTGAGCTTTCGATAGTCAATACACATTCTCATTGACCTGTCTTTCTTCCTAACAAACAACACTGGCGCACCCTAGGGTGAAAAACTTGGTCATGCAAAACCTCTATCTATTAACTCTTGTAAGTGAGCTTTCAACTCTTTCAATTCGGTCGGAGGCATTCTATACGGAGCTATAAATATAGGTGAAGTTCCCGGTACTAATTCAATATTAAACTCAACCTCTCTGATCGGTGGCAACCCAGGCAATTCTTCTGGAAATATATTCGAATACTTGCAAACTACAGGCACCGATTCAATATTCTTTTCAGACACTTTGGTATCTAAAACATATGCTAGATACATGTCGCAACCTTTTCTCACATATCTCTGAGCCGACATCGACAAAATCACTATAGGCAATCCACCCGACTCATCAAATTCAATCTGAATAATTTCATTATTCTGACATTTCAACTCTATAATCTTTCGTCTACAGTTCACAACAGCATCGTATTAACCAAATTACTAAATTAACCTTAATGAAAATTAATAATTTCAAATTTACCAAGCGATTATCATCCACTATCATGTTAATGGTCTAATTACCACTTAAGGACCTTAACTTTAAGGTTCTGTAGCTATTAAACACATTTTACTAATAGAACACAACTTTTTCGCTTTATGCGATTTAGTTCTTTTTCTCAAATTGACTATTTAAACAATAAAATTTCTTAACGAAATTTTCACACAATCACTCAATCATGCTGTAAAAATTAAAATAATAATAAAATAAATATTTTGACTTCAGATTTTTGGTCGCAAAATCGCCGTCTGATTTGACTAAAATCAGGTTGTTACATTATCATTTAAATGTTCAAATAAGAAAAAAGACTAAATCGTAAAAACTGTAAAAGTTGAATAGTTAAATTAGAGGGCTTGAAAGAATAATTAAACCATGGAATCTAGTTAGTTGAATGGAATGATGATTTGCATGAGTGGAAATGGTTTTATTAGGCTTAATCTAGGATTAATTAAGGTTTAATTAAGAAAGTTAGAATATTTACAAAATTACCAAAGTATATATATTAAACCAAAGAAAATAAAATTTAAAAATTCTACTCTATTTCATTGTCTTTTCCACAATAATAGAAGAAAAAGATTAGGGCTTTCATGCTTTTGATTGAAGCTTTGATTTGGTAAGTGTATTGATGCCCATTTTTAGTAATTTTATGTTTTTAGACTTGTATTAGCTTAATCTAGCATGTCCAAAGATTAATTTGTAAAATTGAAAAATTATGTGGATTGTGCAATTGTTGAGTTGAGTTGTTTTCTTGAAACTTTTGAAAGATTTCTAATCTTTGTTGTTAGATTAGACTATTTTGTAAAGTAGTGTTTGATGATTTTAATGTTTAAGGACTAGATTGTTAAAATTATGATTTTTTTTTACTTGAAAGGAAACAAATGCATGTAGGGGCTAGTATGAGGCCATGAAAGAATTGGCTAGATTTTGGTGTAAAATAAATGGGTAAATTGCATGTTTGGGGCTTAGGGATTAAATTGAATAAAAGTGAAAAGTTGAGGGCAATTTTATAAAATGTTAATAAAATACTAAATTGTATAGAATGATTGATTTTGGTTTTTTTTTCATTAATTGAATGAAACTATTGTTTTAGATCTTGAGCGTGTTGACGGTCGTGGAAAAGAAAAGTTTATGGAGTCATTCCAGTGCTTTTGCGATTACTACAAACCAGTCCAGTAAGTCCGTTTTATGTATATGCATGGTTGTATTCCATTCCTTATTAATGACTTAAATCTTTTAGTTTTATTATGTTGAATCTTACTATATACCCAAAGAGGTGTTATTCAAGCTTAGTGCCAGTGGTGTTCAGGCTTACTGCCTAGCAGGCTTAGTGCCGGTGACATTCAAGCTTAGTGCCTAGCAGGCTTAGTGCTGGTGTTATTCAAGCTTAGTGCTTAGCAGGCTTTAAGCCATTGTAGTAAATGTTAATGTTCCTTGGAAATTTGGTATTTAATAGCAGATGAGTTAACTTATCGAACTTACTAAGGTTCCTTATGCTTACTCATTTAATTTGATTTTTGTAGGACTCTTAGAATCGTACCATTGATTGAATCAACTTGGCAGCTCACACACTATAATCTATACCTTGGTAGTCATTTTGTACTTGTTTTGAAGTTCGTTAAAAGTGGCTTGTAATAAGAAGAGTCTTGTGGTACTATGATGTTTTGTGATGAAATTAGATGATATAAAGGTTATGTTGATGTTTGTATGATAGGTTTTATATTTTGTGTTTATGTATGTAAATATTATAAGTAATGCATATATATAATGTTTGAAATATTTGAGGATTTTATTGTATTGGTGTTTAGGTTGTTTGATTGTTTACATGTGGTGCCAATGAGGGTACATGGGTTAGTTGATGGAATAGGTTGTAAATGTATGAATTTACAATAATGTTTGGTACAATTGTGGTGCCATTGAATGGCATTTGGTTAGATGAATTAGGATGTTTGAAATGGTATGTTTAGGTGTGTTTGAGTGATGTTTAGATCCGTTGAATTTATGCCAAAATGGTATGGATGGTTAGGTATAAATCGAGTTTTGAAATGGCTTGATTTTAGGTAAGTTTTGGTTCACACGGCTTAGGACACAGGCTGTCACACGGCCGTGTGTCATTTGAGAAATTCTATTGTTGCAAGCCAGTGAGCTACGTGACCTAGCACATGGCCTGACACATGGGCGTGTGTGGCAACTCAGTGAGTTACATGGGTGAAGACACTGGCTAGGACAATGTCATGTGTCCCTTGTTCGAAAGTTATACGGCTTGGGGTGATGTCATACGGCCATGTGACCCTTGTTTTTCAATTTTTGCATATTTTTCTTAAATTTTCTAAATTGTTTCAAATTAGTCCCGAATTTCTCCTAAGACCATTTTTAGGGCCTCAAAGGCTCGATTTAGGGATGAAATGCATCTGATTGAATGGACTGTAATAGGTTTAAACTATTTAGCATTATTATGATAAATATTTTCTTATCAATCGATAATGCTTCATAGCCCCAATCTGGCGACGTATACGGGTTAGGGGTGTTACGTCAGGCGTTTTCTTAAACTCTACACTCCAAATCCTTTATCATGTTCTCTATTTACATCCATTCCATATTTTTTATGAAAGCCATGAGGAACTAATCCTTCTATGCAGGATTAGCGAGTGGAGGTATGATGTATTAATTATTTTGGAGGGTCACTTAATGGATCATCTATTTGGGAAAGGAAGAACTTAAATCCCTAGGAAGTCATCAAGGTGGGAATTAACAAAAAAGTGGTATGGCCTATCCGTGAACAACTTCACCGTAAACCAATCTGGACTGTGAGGTCGGAAGATAAGTAGTTCTTGCTGATTCGTTGTTCGAGTGGAGGATCAGAAGATCCTACTGGGATAGCAACTAGTTGATTGACGAAGAACCCGAAGCTACAGTTAATAGGGATTACCGAAGCGAGCTAAACACCCATAATCAGATTTGATTTATTCTATCTTTTGATCTTTTGAATTTTATTTCTTTATGTTATTTTCTTTTATTATTATAAAAACCCTAAAAACTCCCTTTAAGTTACTTTCATACTATAACTTAGTTAAATTACTAACTATATCTTTTTTTTGTTTAGGTTAGAATTGAGGTAGCACTCGCCTCCCTTGGGTACGATCCTTGGAGTATTCACCTACTTCGTTGTAACTATATTACAACTACACTCGTCTACTTGCAGATACCACCTCTCTTATCTATATCTTTTACTGTAGTATTCATACTCTGGACATTAGTACGTCTGGAGGCGGTCAAGTTATTGGCACCGTTGCCGAGGAGGCAACGTCACTAGTTTGATTTTAATTTTTGTGCTCTACAAAAAATAACTAGGAAATCTTTAGGTGATAGATACGATTTTATTTTCTTTATTACTAATCTTCTCTTTTTGGGTTTAGTGTGTGACTCATAGTAAGGGAACACCAATAATAAAAGTAGCAGACCTAGAAAGAATAATTAGGAGAAATTGCCAACAATAATAGCAACATCAGCAGTAGCAAAAGATGCAAGATCTACCACCACCTGCTACAAGTAATGTACCACATGAGAATCTGCTATTTGGCGACACTAATGATAACATTTTTGGAGATCCACGAGCACCACAGCTACCTGCGAACGAACACATGGCTTGTAACGAGAGAACCTTAAGAGACTATGTATTACCAAGTTTGGACATGGTTCAAGAGATTATAACAAGGCCGGCTATCACAGATAACGATTTTGAGATCAAGCTGACAATGATTCAGATGATCCAGAATAATATGCAATTTAGTGGCACAATGACAGCGAATCCAAACCAACACTTAAAACGGTTTCTCCAACTTTATGATTCTTTTAAGTAGAACGGGGTCACCGATGATGCTATTCATCTTTAGGGTCACCAAGGTCTATCATGACATGGGATGAATTTGCTGGAAAGTTCGTACAGAAGTTCCTCCATTGATAAAGCGATTAAACTAAGAAGAGAGATTTTTTTCTTTAAACAGATGGAAGGAGAAAGTTTTCATGAGGCGTGGGGACAATTGAAAAGGCTAATTCAGAAATGTCTGCACCAGGAATTCCCTGAGTGGATGTGATTGCAGGTATTTTACAATGGGTTGGATGTGAATGCAAGATCAAGACTAGACGGAGCAGCAGTAGAAGCACTTATGAAGAGGATGTACGAGGGTACGTATGAAATAATTGAAAATATAGCATTAAAATCTTGCTAGTGGCCAAATGAACGATTCACATATGGTTAAAAATCTGCTACGATAAAAGTGATCCAAGTAGATGATAGGTATCAACAGTTAGTGGATAGAATTAACTGTATCGAATCTGCTAATAAATCGTTTATGTGTGAAAAAGAAAAATCGCTCTTCCACTACATTAATAATCCTGCTGAGGATGTGAACTATATCAAAAATAGGAGTGGAAATCCTTATTCAAATACTTACAACCCCAACTGGAGAGATCACTTGAATATGAGATAGGGAGGAAACCAAGGAAGAAGAAATAGTTGGATTATTTTGAGATATTATTTTAATTATAATAACATAATAATAATAACAATACTTTCATATAAGTAAAACGATTCCGAACCCTCCATATGTTGAGTCCGCGTCCTAACTTGATGGGTTATCTGTAAAGATGGAAATTAAAAAAGGAGCAAGCTTTAACTAGCATACACAGTAGAGTCTAAGTGGCTACTAATACGATTTTATAGTATGAAAATTCATAACAAGAGAATATTGTAAGAAAATAAAATATGCTACTCTAAGGACTAAATTGCAAAGAATGTAAAATTAAAGGACTATTCAGTAAATAATTGATAAACCGTAATTTATACATATTTTTATCCCATGCTTAAAGCATTTACAGATGATTTCTGCTTAGATTTGGTGAATTTGATGCTCCTAATCCTTTAATTTCATGTTTTATACTTAGGTGAGCATAGGAGAGTAAAAAAAGCGAGAAACGGGCCGAAAACAGAAAAAATGGACCCACATGGAAAAACAACACGGCCTGGACTTCCTCACACGGGCGTGTCACATGGCCGTGTCAATTTGGCAGGATCGAAGCAAGACTTACACGGGTAGACCACACGCCCGTGCCTATTTAACAGCCTTGACCACGGGCTGGAGTAATAGCACACGGGCGTGTCACACGGGCGTGTCCCTATCGAGCCCAAGTTTAGTCCTATTCGGAAAAGGCCAATTTTTAGGGCTCTTAGGCATTCAAAAGCCTATTTAAACACTTGAGGAGGTACTTAGGATAGGGACGCAGAGTAGGAAGCAAGGAATTACTCAAGGAAATCCGATTGATCCATCTCAAGAGTCGGATTCATCATCAAGATTCAGATCTCCCTTCAAGTTCCTTCAGGAGTTTTGGTTTTTCTTATGTTTTGTTATCTTTATGCTTTTGATATGTTTTCTTTCATAAATATGAACTGAACCCCCTAAATACCTAAGGGGAATGAAACCTAAGATAGATCTTGTTATTATTATCTGAATTGTATGATAAATATTTGACTTGTTCTTAATTATGTGTTCTTAATTCTTGTTTTAATATTCCAGGATATTGATTCTAGTTAACGCTCTTATTCAGAGGAGGAATAGACCCTGTCTAAGAGTAAAATTGTCATAGTTAAACGGATTTGATTGCGCGCCTAGAGATAGGGTGACAAGATTTTACCGGATTAGGGTGAAACCTAATAAGAGAATCCATAGATCAAGTTAATGCAATTCTAAGGTGTTAATTAGAAAGAGATTTCAATTATTCAACCTAGGGTTAGACATTATTAGTCTTGAGAGAGATAATAATATAACTTAGGGATTTCTACGGATCAAGTCAAATGAATAAATCGTCTGATTCAGAGTCAAATAACAAGTGAAGTCTAGGTGGATTTTTCCTTAGGTATTGTCTCAATCAATCAAATTTTCCCAAAAGTATTTTCCCGAGTTTTCTTTCTGTGCATTCTTTGTTAGTAATTAGTTTAGATAACCAAACCTCTTAATTTTTAGGGTAGATAATAAAAAGGAAGTAAATACTAGTACTCGTAGTTCCTTTGGGTTCGACAATCCAGTCTTGCTGAGCTATACTACTTCTCGATAGGTACACTTGCCTTAACCGTGATAATTAGTTAGTCTCAAGAACGATTCATTTATAAATCTTTAAAACCTGTTACGAATATCATGCATCAATAACTAATGGGGGTTGGTTGATTTTGATATGGTTCACCGAACCTTGGACACGAGACTTAAATCATGTAAATTACTAAGTGGCTCCATTTTATCTTCCGATCTCAATTTGACCTACTTAGACGAATTAGGTCTAATTTATCTTCTGATCTCATCGGTTAATACGAGATAAAGAACAAGTACGCAACAAAATTACCTTTCGGTGTCACTTGCCTAAATGTTTGCTTAGTGACGTCACTTCCTAAGCTCTTAGGTCTATTTGATTTAGTGTAATTTATTACGATTTAGTCTTTTGTCCAAAGATTTTAGTTTACCCACATTTCCATCAACCAACCTCATTTGAGATTTAGCTACTCATGCTCAAAGTGAAGGAAATGAACATGAAAATGAAAAATAAAGCAACTATGAAAACAAAGCTTAAAAAAATACGAAAGTTGAGATTTTTATGCAAGAAAATGAAAACAACAAGAAACTAAAAACATTTAACAAGAATATCTAAAGTAAGAAACATAGACAAAACAAACTTTAATAGATTTGAAGTAAAATAAAGTGAAATACATTAAACTAAAGCTTAAAGAGTCTTAAAAGCAAGTACAAGGATTGAAAATATAAATAAACCTTAACTATAGTAATAACAAACTAAACTAACACTAAGAACATCAAGAACAAGAAGTAAATGCAAAAAATAAACTCTAAACTAAGGTGGAAGAAGAGAAAATAAAAACCTTAGAAAAAGTGTAAAGAAAACTAAGAGAAACCTAGAGAAAACTAAACTCTCTCCTCAACAATTTTATGTTGTTTTAAGGTGTCCTCTAATGACTTTTCATTTCCAAAAATGCCCCTACACGAGCCTTGAGTGATTGGTGGATCGAGTAGACTTTGTCCAAGTTTTCCCCCCTAATGAAGGTGATATCATGATACCCGGAAGAGGATATCGTGATACTTAGAAGAGGATATCACGATACCATTGAAGTGAGTCTTCACTCTTTTATATTGTTGGAGGTATCGCAATTCCAAGGTGTATACATCATGATACCCTTTGCCTTGGGGCCATTCTCACTCATTTTCAATCTCTAATATGTCCCTACATCACTCAATGACATGTTAGGCCTCCCAATGGTGCTATTGGCCAATTTGGGTCACAAAATGGGTAAAAAAATGAGACATTTCCACTTGTTAACTAAAAATATAAAAATAATGTAGGTAAAGCACTAGTATTTTAGATAAAAACATTTGTAGTTACTGCCACTTGTTGTAAGTGCACAACATGGTTGCAGATTAAACAAATTGTCACTGGGTTTGTGGACGAGCCACATATTTGTAGTTACTACCACTTGTTGTGAGTGTACAACATATTCGCAGATTAAACAAACTACCACTGGGTTTTGTGGATGAGCCACCACTTGTTTGCAGATTTAATAAATTGTCACTCTTTCTTCGTACAATGTCCCGCCCCATGCAATGCACTAAATCATGTTTTTTATTATAATAAATCAACACTAGTAGTAGACATGTAACATGTACTCAATTCATCACTAACACTTAACATACTTATCATGTTCTTTGCAGGGCAGTAATAATATTATCACTTTCAATTTAACAGTTTCACTTTATCAGAAAACACATAACATTCGCATATCATATGATGTAATAAGAGCACTTAAGGCATTAAACATAAATTTCAGGATTCACACAATATCAGGGACTTAATTTAGTAAGGAAAACTTTAAAAACAATTCAGGGAATGTACAGGTATTAAATTGAACATATCATACTTTTACAAAATATTAATAATTTAAACTAATTATTCATGGATTCTAGGCTAAATCATTCTGCTAGGGACTTAATTGAACAAAAAAACATTAAAAATAGTTTGGGAATTAATCAGGGACTAAACTGAACGAGTTATAAAATTATGGGTCAAAACTATAATTTTCGGGTTTCAAGGGATACACAGCCCTGTGATTAGACCGTATAAGGAGCCTTAGGCCGCGTGGAGGGGGTACACGATCGTGTGGCTAGGCCGTGTGAGAGACTTGGTCGTGTGGCATTCGAAATTTCGACTTACAGGGGAGACACGACTGTGTGAGAAGCAAAAACCTAGGGTTACATGGAGGACATGGCCGTGTAAGGAGGTCGTGTGGTCCACACGGATGGCCCACATGCTCATGTAGTTGGTCGTGTGGTCTATCCTAAGCTTGGTTTTGTCTCAATTTTGTCATAAAAGAAAACACACCTTTCACTGGGAGTCCGATTGACATTCCTTACAATCAAATTTGATCTAGGATATCTACAATGAGTCTTTCAATTGACAAATACGCAAGGATTAAAAATGGTTTTCAAGAAAAGTCAAGATTATCGATAAGATTCATAAAAGATCGTTTAATCGATCTTAAAATGAATGTGAATATAAATTCTAAAGGTATTTGAGATCTAAACATCGAGATTCGAAAAGTTCTTATTGATCTTGGCAATGTTAGAGACGAAATTTGATGTAGTTACGCTAAACCGATAAGATGAACGGTTGAACAAAGGTCGATTTCAGGTTCAAGATCAAAATAAATTTTCCAGCAATAAGGAAAAATATTTGCAAAGGGGAATATGAAAAAGAAAACGGGGAAAATTAGGGAAAAAGAAAACAAAACTTTTAGTTCAATTAGGAAAGAAATTAGAGTTCTATTTTGATTTGGAGAGGAGATTAAATACATAAGATTTTCCAAATTTGAGGGGCTGGACGGCAAATTCCCCTTTTTAGCCGAAAATAAAAAGAAATAGGGATAAGTGGCATGACTTGAACGTAAGGAGTAAAAGGAGAGATGCAAAAGTTTTACTCTTTGGGTTGTTGCTCACACTTAACATATTTTTACCAAAACTAATATATAGCCTACTTCAATTATGTTCCTTGATTGTTGAAAAATTAAAACAAAGAAATGGGAGAGGAGTGAATTGAACCTGTAACACCCCTAACCCGTATCCATCGCCGAACTAGGGTTAAAGGTGTTACCAGACAAATTGAATCATTTCACAAATAATTCACAAACATCATTCACACATAATCATACATCATTACGGAGTCCCTTACATAGGTCAACGAGACCTTAAACATGCTTTAAAAAGGGGTCAAGACTAAACCGAGCTCATACAAAATTTTTCAAAACTTAAACATTTTTCAAAGTTGTACAGGTCACACGCCCATGTGATCAGGCCTGTGTGCCTCACACGGCTTTAGACAAGCCCGTGTGTCTAGGCTGTGTCAACACAGGGCATACATACTGACTTGTCCACACGGCCACAAGACACGCCTGTGTGCCAGGCCGTGTGAAAATTAGGGAGGCTACTGACTTGGGTCACACGGTCAGTCACCCGTCCGTATGTCTAGCCCGTGGTCGAAACTGACTTGGCCACACGGCCTAGCACACGCTTGTGTGTGTGACCGTATGGTCTGCTCAGGCTCATTTCGAAATGGCCCTCGAGCAACACGGCTAAGACACACACCCGTGTCTCTGGCCATATGGGCAAAAATAGGCCATTTACAAGGCCAATTTGCCACCCCTTAAGGGTCCTCCCTACAAGAAACAAATAAACATGAATTGCATACAAAATGTTCATCCATTTCACAACCAATACATACACCAATCATGCCATAACATTATCAACAAATTTCATGCTTAATAGTCATACCAAATTATGACAAAACATAAGACAAAATCATATCTAAACATTAGTTTCATAACCTCATTTTACTTCATTCAATCACATACTACAAACTTACCAATTTCTCAAATATACACATACCAAAACTTACCAAAATTGACCATTTTATTTGGTCAACCAAATGCACATCATAATGGCATATTTGCATCACATATCATATATCAAATTCAAACCATAAGTTCAAACACAAACTAGCCATATCAGATGGCATGATATATATACATTACAAAACATATCCAAATACTTCCAACTTATACATGCCATACTTTTATATTCACAATGTCAAAAGATACTAAAATAAGGTTTGATAGTGTGGTGATGATTCTTGACAATCCCCGAGCTCCCGATAGCTACGATATCTATAAAACAGTTGAAAAACATACAAAGTAAGCTTTCAAAAGCTTAGTAAGCCATATACAAATAAACTTAACATTCAAAACATTAAAGCATCATCAAATTACATATACTCCATGGCCAAATAATATCTCAAAACCACATAGTTCATATACATTTAACATATTCCCAATTCATTTACACATGTAGCATATTTTCTTATACTTATAACATATATCATCACTTGTACATATACTTACCTTTATTCTCAAACATAGTATACATTTCAAACGTACCTGAATCGGATACACATCACATATAATCATTCATTTCTCAGAATTCCCGTTGAACCGTTCGGAATCATAAGGATACGCTGATAGCTCGAAAAACTCATACAATGCCAATATCCCAGACGTGGTCTTACATGTAATCAAATATCGATGCCACTTACCCAGACAGGGTCTTACACGAAATCAAATACGATGCCAACATCCCAGACGTGGTCTTACACGTAAATCATAAGTCGATACCAACGTTCCAGATGTGGTCTGATACGAGAACACATATCGAATCTTATTTCATGACATATGTATCCTAACTATTCCTAGGGTTTGTACGAGGCTTTTTTGACGTCGAAACTTTGTCGATACTTTCTCAGATATCTCATATTCAAGGCATAAAGCCATTTATCATTGTTCAATAGCATATAATCATAAATAAACCATTTCAAATACATTTATTTGTATATAGACTTACCTCATATAGATTGCGATAGATGGAATCCGCTACTCGACGACTTTCAATTTTCCCGATCTACTTCTGTTTTCTTTAATTCTTAATCTATATAAATTAAAATTTAACTTATTCAAACTCACATTCATTCAAATCAATCCAAAAACACATTTTTAGGGCATTTTACAAATTAGCCCTCACATTTTCACATTTTCACAATTTAGTACCTAATTCATAAAATCACAAAATACACAAAATTTCTTTATACATATGCTTGGCCGAATATTCCTATAGCTCATACAAGCCCACATATTTCATTTATTTCATATTTTAGTCCCTTAAATTACAAATTTCACAATTTAGCCCGCTTTACTCAAATTCATCAAAATTTCAAAGATAAAATATGCTAACCCAACACATATCTTTCAATTTCTATCATCTAACTCCAAAAAGCTCACAATTTCATCAATGAATATTTCAAAATCATCACCAAAATAAAAAATTAAGACATGGGCTTGATAGTATTCAAAGCAACAATCGCAAAAACGTAGAAATTATCAAAAACGGAAAGAAACTCATACCTCAATCAAAGGAATCAACGGCTGAACCCTAAGAATCCTTTTTCTTTTTGTTCTATTTGATTTTCGGTAATAATAAGCATGAATGAACTAAATTTCATGCATTTGTTTTATTAATTAAACATAATTAATCCATTTACCATTTTACCCTTAGTTAATTTACATTTAAACCATTAACATACAAGGTCATTAATGTCCACTCAAGCTTACAGTAGTCAAATATCAACATAAAGACCTTTCATTTATAAAGACATATCAAATAGGCACTTTAACAATTAGAAGGCCACATTTACATTTTACGCTATTAGGTCATTTTATCAACTTGAGCACACAAACAATTAAACTTTCATACGAAACTTTCACACATGTCAATTCACATACTTTAAACACAGAAAATAATATTTAAATATTTTTCTGACTTGGATTTTTGGTCCCGAAACCACTATTCCGACTGGGGTCTAAATCGGACTGTTACAATTCTCTCTCCTTAGGGATTTTCGTCCCCAAAAATCTTACCATTGAACAAATTCGGATATTTCTGTCTTATAACATCTTCGGGCTCCCGCATAGCCTCTTCAACACCATTTCGATGCCACAATACTTTTACTAATGAAATTTTCTTATTCCGCAGTTCTTTAACCTTGCGAGTTAAAATACGCATCGGTTCTTCTTCGTAAGTCATATCGGACTGAATCTCAATCTCAGACGGAGAAATCACATATGATGGATTGAATCTATATCGTCGAAGCATTGATACGTGAAATACATTGTGTATCTTTTCTAGCTCAAGTGGCAACAACAATCTATATGCAACTGGTTCGACAGGCTCGATAATTTCATACGGCCCGATAAACCTCGGACTCAATTTGCCTTCTCTGCCAAATTGAAGTACTTTCTTCCACGATGAGACTTTCAAAAACACTTTGTCTCTGATCTCAAATTTAATGTCTTTTTGTTTCAAATCTGCATATGATTTCTGACGATCGGAATCTGCTTTCAGACTATCTCGGATCACTTTTATTTTCTGTTTAGTCTCTTTTATCAAGTCAATCCCGTTAATCTTATTCTCACTAAGCTTAGTCCAATAAAAAGGTGTACGACATTGGCGACCATATAAGGCTTTGTACAGTGCCATTTTGATGCTCGATTGAAAACTATTATTGTATGCAAATTCAATCAATGGTAAATATTGTTCCCACATACCTTCATACTCAAGAATGCAACGTCTCAACATATCCTCGGCTATCTAAATAATCTGCTCAGATTGACCATCCATTTGCGGGTGAAAAGCAGTACTGAAATGCAATTTTGTACCTAAAGCCTCTTGCAGTTTCTTCTAAAACCGTGATGTGAATCTCAGATCCCTATCTGACACAATAGATAATGGCACACCGTGCAATCTCACAATATCGGAAATGTATAACTTAACTAACTTATCAAGTGAGTAATCGGATCGTACCGGAATAAAATGGGCTGATTTCGTCAATCGATCAACTACAACCCAGATTGCATCTTTCTTTCTCGGAGATATGGACAAACCCGAAACAAAGTCCATTGTCACTCTATTCCATTTCCATTCCAGAATCATAATCGGCTGTAACAAACCAAAAAGCACTTGATGTTCAGCTTTAACTTGTTGACAGATTAAACATTTCGCAACAAGTTCAGAGATATCATGCTTCATACTAGGCCACCAATAAAGCTGTCTCAGATCATTATACATATTTATACTACCCGGATGAACAGATTAACGACTATTGTGAGCTTTATTCAAAATCATTTGAATCAATTCTGGATTTATCAAAACACAAATTCAATCTCAGAATCTCAGAAAATTATTTTTATCAACTTTGAACTCTGAATCAGAATCTAAATCACTCTGAGCTCGTTTTGCTAAAATCTCATTATCAACCTTTTGAGCATCAATAATCTGTTGAATGAATAACGGGTCTCACTTTCAGTTTGGCTAAAATCGAACCATCATCAAAACAAGCTAAATGAGTATTCATGGCATGCATAGCAAACAGTGATTTTTGACTCAAAGCACCAGCAACAACATTTGCTTTTCCCCGATGATACTCAATCACAAGCTCATAGTCGTTTAGCAATTCTGGCCATCTTCTCTGTCACAGATTCAAATCTTTCTGAGTCATCAAATATTTCAAACTCTTATGATCAGAATATACATGACATTTCTCACCAAACAGATAGTGGCGCCAAATTTTCAAGGAAAACACAATCGCAACTAATCCTAGATAGTGCATCGGATAGTTCTTTTCATGCTGTTTTAGCTGTCTCGAAGTATAAGCAATGACTTTGCCTTCCTGTATCAAAATGCATCCCAAATCGTTCAATGATGCATCACTATAGATCACAAATTCTTTACCCAATTCGGGTTGTACTAACACTAGAGCTTTAGTCAATAGGGCTTTCAATTGATCAAAGCTTTTCTGACACTTTTTGGACCATTCAAACTTCACATCATTCTGAAGCAGTCTCATTAATGGAGTTGCAATCATAGAAAAGTCTTTTACGAATCGTCTATAATAATCGACAAGTCCAAGAAAACTACGGACTTCAGAAACATTTCTCAGAGGCTTCTAATCCAAAATAGCTGAAACTTTACTTGGATCAACTTGAATGCTTTGTGCTGACACTATATGGCCCAGAAAACTGACATCTCGCAACCAGAATTCAAATTTGCTAAACTTCGCATACAATTGCTTATCTCACAAGGTCTGTAACACTATTCTCATATGCTCAGCATGCTCAGATTCATCACGCGAATAAATCAATATGTCATCAATGAATACAATAACAAATCGATCTAAATAGGGTCTAAAAATTCTATTAATCAAATCTATAAAGATAGCAGGTTCATTAGTTAATCCGAAATGTCTGAGTCTTTCACTCACAACTGATAATAGCCTGATCTCAAATCTATCTTCGAAAACACGATAGCTTCTTTTAATTGATCAAACAAATCATCAATTCGAGGCAGAGGGTACTTATTCCTGATAGTCACTTTGTTCAACTGATGATAATCAATGCACATTCTCATCATGCCATCTTTCTTTTTCACAAATAGAACAGGTGTACCCTAAGTTGAGAAACTCGATCTAGCAAACCTTCTACTAGTCAACTCTTGCAACTAAGAATTTAATTCTTTTACTTCGGTAGGAGACATTCTATACGGAGCTATCGAAATCGGAGTAGTTCTCGGTACTAATTCAATACCAAATTCCACTTTTCGTATTAGAGGCAATCTCGGAAGTTCTTCAAGAAACACATCAGGGAATTCACAAACAACAGACACTGATTCAACTATCTTTTCTGACACTTTCGAATCAATCACATAGGCAAAGTAAACTTCACAACCTTTTGTGACAATACTCAGAGCTTTCAGTGACGAAATCACAGCTGGTAACCCATTTAAATCACTGGATTCAATTCAAACTATTTCATCATTCTTGCATCTCAAATCAATAGTTTTCTGTTTGCAATTCACAATAGCATCATGCAAAGTTAACCAATCCATACCCAGAATTATATCAAACTCATCAAAAGGTATTAACATCAGATCGGCCGGAAAATAAATGTCTCGAAACATTGACGGACAATTCTTGCAGAGTTTATTAACCAAAACACGTCAATAGACTCTACAGGAAAAGTCTTACTATTCACTAAACTCATGCATATATAGGAATGTGTTGATCCAGGATCTACCAAAGTAATCACAGAAGTATCATAAAGTGTGAAAGTACCAGTTATAACATCTGGAGACGAAGCTTTTTCACGAGCTCGGATGGTGTAGGCTCTGGTAGGTGCACGAACCTCGGATCTAACAGTAGTGTCTTTTGTTCCCCTCTGACTATCACTCACATTACCCGTATTTTTTGGAGGTCTACATGAGATGCATTGCCACTTAGCCTCGAATTTTGCACAATCTCTTGCTCGACAGACTCGGGGTAATCACGAATAAAATGGTCTAAAGATCCACATTTGAAGCAAGCTTGATCATATAATCTACAATTTTCGGGATGTCTTTTACCACAGTGTTTATGCTCGAGTCAATCAGATCGAACATTTCCAACACTGGGAACAGATGTAGCTGGAGCTCTGAAGCTCAAATGTCATCTAGTACGATCTCTACTCGAATGTCCCACATTAACCTTTAAACGGCTATAATCATCTCAGAATTTCTTTGATATAGACTGAAATGGTTTGCTCGATGATCTCTTTCGCACTTCTCTAGCTTATGAATCAGCTTTTCTTTTCTCTTTTCCGAGTTCTTCGGCTTTACATGCTCGTTCAACAAGCACAACGAATTCTTTGATCTCAAGAATCCCGACTAACAAACGAATATCCTCGTTCAAGTCATCCTCGAATCTCTTGCACATTATAGCTTCAATCGAAACACATTCTCTAGCATACTGACTCAATCTCACAAATTCTCGCTTGTACTCTGTAACAGACATACGGCCTTGTTTAAGCTCAAGAAACTCTTTACGTTTCTGGTTGATAAATCTCTGACTGATGTATTTCTTTTGGAATTTAGCTTGAAAGAAATCCCAAGTGACTCGCTCCCTCGAAACCACTAATATCAAATCCTTCCACCAGGGATACGTCGTATCTCTCAGAAGTGAAACGGCACATTTTATGCATTTATTGGGATTCAATGACAATTCATCAAATACTCGTATTGTATTCTCTAACCAGAACTCGGCTCTCTCCGCATCATCACTAGTTGTAGCACGATATTTTTCAGCTCCAAATTTTCTAATCTTATCAACTGGAGGCTTAATCAACTGATTCAGATTAGCTTGTGACATAGCAGGAACTTGCGGAGGATTAGTCGGGGTTGGGGGTTGTTGAACAGCAGGATTAGTTCTAATGTATTGGGTGAACCAATCATTCATCATCTGATAGAAGGCTCGTCTAGCCTCTCCATCATGGCTACTCTTAGCCGGTCTAGAGTTGGATGGCATTGTCCCTTGTGCGGGAGCAGGAGCATTGTTCTCGGCATCATCAGCTACGGCTCGTTCAGGATCCATTTGCTATATAAAAATACATTTTCATTGTCAGGATTCATCACACTATCGCAGTTCATAAATATGGCATGTATAGCTAGACTTACATATGCTACATTAGTCCTAGAATCGACTAAACCAACCAAATGTAACACCCCTAACCCGTATCCGTCGCCGGACTAGGGTTAAAGGCGTTACCGGACAAATCAAAACATTTCACAAATAATTCACAAACATCATTCACACATAATCATACATCATTACGGAGTCCCTTACATAGGTCAACGAGACCTTAAACATGCTTTAAAAAGGGGTTGGGACTACACCGAGCTCATACAAAAATTTTCAAAACTTAAACATTTTTCAAAGTTGTATAGGTCACACGTCCGTGTGATCAGGCCGTGTGTCTCACACGGCTTTAGACATGCCCTTGTGTTTAGGCCAGGTCAGAACAAAGCATACATGCTGACTTGTCCACACGGCCACAAGACACACCTGTGTGCCAGGCCATGTGAAAATTAGGGAGGCCATTGACTTGGGTCACACGACCAGTCATACGCCCGTGTGTCTAGTCCGTGGTCGAAACTGACTTGGCCACACGGCCTAGCACTTGCCTGTGCGTGCAACTGTGTGGTTTGCTCAAACTCATTTTGAAATGGCCCTTGAGCAACACGGTTGAGACACACGCTTGTGTCTATGCCCGTGTGGGAAAAAATAGGTCATTTACAAGGCCAATTTGCCACCCCTTAAAGTTCCTCCCTACAAGCAACAAATAAGCATCAATTGCATACCAAATGTTCATCCATTTCACAACCAATACATACACCAATCATGCCATAACATTATTAACCAATTTCATTCTTAATAGTCATACCAAATTATGACAAAACATAAGAAAAAATCACATCTAAACATTAGTTTCATAACCTTATTTTACTTCATTCAATCACATACTATAAATTTACCAATTTCTCAAATATACAACCAAAATTGACCATTTTATTTGGTCAACCAAATGCACATCATAATGGCACATTTGCATCACATATCATATATCAAAATCAAACCATAAGTTCAAACACAAACTAGCCATATCACATGGCATGATATATATACATTACAAAACATATCCAAATACTTCCAGCCTATACATGCAATACTTTTATATTCACAATGTCAAAAGATATCAAAATAAGGTTCGATAGTGTGATGACTATCCTTGACGATCCCCGAGCTCCCGATAGCTACGATATCTATAAAACAGTTGAAAAACACACAAAGTAAGCTTTCAAAAGCTTAGTAAGCCATATACAAATAAACTTAACATTCAAAACATTAAAGCATCATCAAATTACATATACTCCATGGCCAAATAATATCTTAAAACCACATAGTTCATATACATTTAACATATTCCCAATTCATTTACACATATAGCATGTTTTCTTATACTTATAACATATATCATCACTTGTACATATACTTACCTTTATTCTCAAACATAGTATACATTTCAAACATACCTGAACCGGATACACATCACATATAATCATTCGTTTCTCAGAATGCCCGTTGAACCGTTCGGAATCATAAGGATACGCGGATAGCTCAAAAAACTCGTACAATGCCAACGTCCCAGGCATGCTCTTACATGTAATCAAATATCAATGCCACTGTCCCAGACAGGGTCTTACACGAAATCAAATACGATGCCAACGTCCCAGACATTGTCTTACACGTAAATCATAAGTCGATGCCAACGTCCCAGACGTGGTCTTACACGAGAACACATATCGGATCCTATGTCATGACATATGTATCCTAACTATTCCTAGGGTTTGTACGGGGTTTTTCAGACGTCAGAACTTTGTCGATACTTTCTCAGATATCTCATATTCAAGGCATAAAGTCATTTATCATTGTTCAGAAGCATATAATCATAAATAAACCATTTCAAATACATTTATTTGTATATAGACTTTCCTCGTACAGATTCAGATAGATGGAATTGGCTACTCGACGACTTTCGATTTTTCCCGATCTAATTTCGTTTTCTTTAATTCTTTATCTATATAAATTCAAATTTAACTTATTCAAACTCACATTCATTCAAATCATTCCAAAAACACATTTTAGGGCATTTTATAAATTAGCCCTCACATTTTCACATTTTAACAATTTAGCCCCTAATTCATAAAATCACAAAATACACATAAAATTTTAGAAATATTCTTGGCCGAATATTCCTATAGCTCATACAAGCCCACATATTTCATTTATTTCACATTTTAGTCCCTCAAATTACAAATTTCACAATTTAGCCCATTTTACTCAAATTCATCAAAATTTCAAAGACAAAACATGCTAACCCAACATATATCTTTCAATTTCTATCATCTAACTCCATAAAGCTCACAATTTCATCAATTTCATATTTCAAAATCATCACAAAATTCAGAAATTAAGACATGGGCTTGAAAGTATTCAAAGCAACAACGCAAAAACGTAGAAATTATCAAAAACGGAACAAAACTCATACCTCAATCAAAGGAATCAATGGTTGAACCCTAAGAATCCTTTTTATTTATTTTATATTTGATTTTCGACAATAATAATCATGAATGAACTAAATTTCGTGCATTTTTTTATTAATTAAACATAATTAATCCATTTACCATTTTACCCTTAGTTAATTAACATTTAAACCATTAACATACAAGGTCACTAATGTCCACTCAAGCTTAAAATGGTCAAATATCAACATAAGGACCTTTCATTTATAAAGGCATATCAAATTGGCACCTTAAGAATTAGAAGGCTACTTTTACATTTTACGCGATTAGGTCCTTTTATCAAATTGAGCACACAAATAGTTAAATTTTCATGCAAAACTTTCACACATGTCAATTCATATATTTTAAGCACATAAAATAATATTTAAATATTTTTTTGACTCAGATTTGTGGTCTCGAAACCTGTATTCCAACTAGAGTCTAAACCGAACTGTTACAAAACCTAAGATTTTTAAAAAATCACTAACATATTTCATCTAACGCCCTATATTTTGGGACGTTACATTGAGCACATTAACAAATAAAATTTTTAGTTCTAATAAAATAATTGGTTTGAAAAATTTACTGGATACGAACATTTATCATACTTATAAATAAGAACTTTGATTCTATTCAAAAAAATTTATATAATAATAAATAAAAATATTATATTATATTTAAATTATTATGTTTTCATTAACAAAAAAAGTTAAAAAGAAAAAAAAACATATTACTTTTGCTTTAAATACTAAATTTTAACATATTTAAATATTTTTTTATAGTTTTTACAAATGCTTTAATATCAATTAGAAAATTTTTATTAGCTTTATATTTGAATTATTAAAATAACTAATATATTTTAATTACATTAATTAATTATTATTTTAAATAATTTAATTTTTCTTTGCATTAATTACGTGAGGTAAAATTATATTGTATATTTAATATGTTAAAAATGCGTTTGAATTTTTATTATAATATTTGAATTGTTAAATGAGATAATATATTTTAATTATATTTAACTATCTGAATAATAATATGATTTACACTAATTATGATAATTAAAAAATAAAATTTTAAAAACTAATTAAAAAATAAACACGTAAAACATATGCTATGTGACATTACAAATTGGTTTTCATAAAAAGAGAAAGGAATTTAAATTTTCTAAAATTAATTATGATTATAAACACTATTAAAAAATAGGTAAACTACCTAGTTAATCACCCAACTTTTATGGCGCTTTCATTTTGGTCCTTTACAATTTCGTCACTCAATGTTTAAGGCATTTTCATTTTAGTCACCCAAGTGTTAAATTTTTAATATGTTTACGTTTTTATTTTGGTCACCCACAAAAATATATTTTTTATAAGAATTGATTGGGGTAAAAAAAATTAAAGATTAAAGTGAAAATATATATTTTTTATAAGTATTGATTGCCGACAATGACGTCAAGCACGACAGGGAACGGTGGGTTCAGAAGCAAATTATGAGAATAGTCGGTCTGGATCTTGTTTTAATGTGCTTTCAAAATTTAGAGAGAGTGAGGATGTAATTGTAACGCCCCAAAATTGTAAGTTTTAGATGTATTGAGTTTTGTCATGTAATGTGTTCAGTTTGGATGGTTAAGCGCTTGGTATATGTGCTTAAGGTTTGATGGTAAGATGTAAACTTTCCCTATGGTTGTGTGTTCAACCCTCTACGAGAGCATTATGAAAATTTAATTTTACGTCAATTTTGGTGCCATCTCTGTGGATAAGTTTGGATGTTTATTAAACCTCTAAAAATCTGGTTACTTAATAGTGGGATAAGATTTGAATTCTTTTGAAAATAAATAAGTTTTAATTATTAAATTAATAGTTTAATTTTTTTCCTAAAACCATATTATCACGTTCAATGGTTTTGTTTGTATGTTAGTTATGTTATATTATTTTATTATTATTATTATTCTAATTTATTTTCAAGAAATCTACTCCTATTTTTCTTTCCCACGTTTGTGCCTTTATTTCTCAATTTTTCATGTCATCATTACTCTTTCAGCCTTAGCATTGGAATTTCTTTATTTTTCTTTCGTTCATTCTCCATATTTACGACGTTGCTTCCACTCGTTCTTGCTATTCGCTTCAGTTTGGGCGTGCGTGGTTTTTTTGTCTGTTGTTTGTGTAAGTGCTCCTGAACCCTTCTCGTGTTGTAAGTGGGTTCATTCTTACTGTTATTTTCCTTAGTTTGTGGGTTGAAAATGTTCAGTAAGTTTAATCGATTGCTTTTCTAGGTGGAATTGGAGAGGCGATTAATCCATTGGCGACTTAAAATTGTTGGTGGACTACTATTTTCTTGAATGTGGGAAGTTGATTGGAGTTTTAGTGTTGAAATTCTGTGATTGTACATTGTAGTTTTATCGTTGGTTGTGAATTATGTTAGAAAATCGTCTCAAATAGTGTTTTTAATTTATATGTTTAGGTTCCGAAAGTCTCATGGGTATTTTTGCAACAAAATCAAATTAGGTGTGTAACGAGAAACCCAAAAATCAGGGAATAGTGAAAGCAGAAAAATAACACTGTTGGTGCCACATGGCCTGGCAATATGCGACATACGGTCGTATGATAGGCTGTGTGCTGAACCGTGTGTGACACACGGTCTGGGCTATTTGGGTCGTGTGGGCCATGCAGACGTGTGTGAGGCTGTGTGGGCTACATGGGCTGACCATTTGGACCGTGTAGGCCACACATGCTTGCGGCCCAAATTTCATAAATTTTTCCCAATGCCGTACAAATCGTTCCGATCGATCATGGGCCTTCCGTAGGGTCTGTATGTGCTCAAATAATCTGTAAAACATGAGATCTTGTCATAACATGAGATCTTGTCATATATTAGTATACTTTTGATTATATGTATGTGTATTTGAGATAACGTATGATACGTTAACCTTGTAATAGGCTATCTATTAGGATATGCATGTATTAAAGTAGCATGTATAATTTTTGTTCTCATTATATATACATTGGGGACGAGTTATATTATGTGGAGGAAGTGTTTATATGAAAGGCATTATCTCGCCCATTATTCTGGCAGCACAACTGCAATTATTCTAAAATGTGTCAATGACATGAAGTGTGTAGGGTTGGATGGGTGTTTCATACCCCATATGGCGTGTTGGGATGTTTTGAGGCGGTGTATAGCGGATGGGGGTAGGAAAGTATGTCTGTAACTATTCTACTCTGATATGATTCTGTTTCTGTAAAATCTGTCGTACATAAATTTACTGTTAATTTATTTGTTACACACTAAGTTTCAATAACTCACATTCTATTTGACTGATATTTTCAAGTAATCCTCATATTTAAGTGGGTCGGTGCAACAGGAGTTCGATTATTAAAGTTCTATGATAATTTTTAATATTTTTAATTTGGGATTTAAGAATTTTGTAAATTTTGGACTTTTGGACTATTTTAGGTTTTGGACTTTATTTTCCGTTTTCATATAATATTGTTTAAATGTTTTATCGACAATGTTACTTTCTACAAAAACAACGAGTTTCAATTAATAAACTGTGCTTTCAAAAATACATCTTTCTAAGGTTTTTGCCGCAAAATCATAAGTTTTAGAAAATATTATCACACATCACTTTTAAAAAAAATAAAGAAAATATATAGTTAGATAATATGTGTTTTTGAATAATCTTGGATTTTAAGAGTTTTTGACGAGTTTCAAGATACATGAAAACCAAATTTTCAATTATTTTACGTAACAACTCCAGATTTAGCCATAATTTCTAGGCTGAGCTTGGGGTGTTACATTTAGAGTTATCAGAGCTAGGTTACAAAACTCAGGCTGTGAAATTTAAGGTTCAAAATTTTTTGAAAATTATTTTCTGAGTAAAGTATATTTCTGTATTAGTTTGAAAAAAATCTGTGAAATACCGAGTCTCTAGCGTCGATCCTATAAGTACTTCTGACTTAGTTAAACTCTTGGTTTAGAAAACTCTAAAACCATTAGAACTACTCTGAAATAGTTAGACTAAAATGAAACTTTGTAAATTCTTCTGATAATATTCTGAGCATGAAATGTCTGTTAATGAAACATCTTAACTAATACATAAAACTTTGTAATGTAGTTAAACAAACTATGAGTGCACGTGGAACTTATGGTCGTGGTACTAATGGGTGCAACGGGTGCCGTAGAAGGGCTTGAGCTGAGTCATCCTTGATGGGTAGTATTGTAACACCCCTATCCCGTAACCGTCGCCGGGAACATTACATAGTCACAGAAATCACATAGTATTAATGCATAAGCAATTCAACAATTTGTCCCATACGAAGGTCTCCGAGACCAAAGACATACTCTTATAAAAGGTCAGATTAAATCGAACACATTCAAAATTTTCAGAACTTTGAAAAATTTTCAAATCTGTTTAGGTCACACGCCCGTGTGACCAGGCCGTGTGGCTCACACGAATACCAGATACACCCATGTGAACCAACCGTGCCAAAACAAGGCATACATACTGACTTTCACCCACGACCAACAGACACGCCCGTGTGCTATGGCCGTGTGATACTTAGCTAGTTACTGACTTAAGTCCACGGCTATATGACATGCCCATGTGTCTTAACCGTTGATCTTAAGAGGTTACTGCTTTTCATACATGGCCATAAGGCATGCCCGTGTTCTCTAGCTGTGTGGCACAAGGCAGGCTTGGTTTAAGCCAACTTGCAATCGCTTTATGGGTCATTCCTACATGCATTGATAAACCATATTTATACTAAAATTTTCAGCCAATTTCATGCTCAAAACATGATTCATTATAACTAAATCATCATCATTCAATAACCTATTCAAATTCATACCAAAACACATTAAAAATCTTATTACAACAACATGCTAAAATACTCCTTTCATAACTCACTTATGACACCTTCTATCTCATGTCTAAACTTACCATTTCCTCAACTTGGCATATTTCAAAATGATCACCACATACAAGGCTATATAACCATTACAAACATACACAATTTGGTATCACAAACCATTTACCCAAAACTAGGGATAAACATACCATTTGCTAGCCAACTCTCATGGCATAACATATATACATATCAAAGCTTAAATACATAGACATTCTAGCCTATACATGCCATACTTAAAAATATTTACATTTTCAAAAGTACCAAAATGAGTTTGATAATATAGTGATGATCCTCGAAGGTCCCCGAGCTTGTGGCAGCTTCATTATCTATAAAACAATTCAAACACACACACAAAGTAGGCTTTCAAAAGCTTAGTAAGCTCGTACTAAAATTATCAACAGAATTTAAAACATAAATCATCAACACTTAAGTATTTATAATTTCCCAATTCATCTATCAATCTATAGCAACTCAATCAGTAAGTTCTTACCAATTGAATGAGCTTTAAAACATAATTTCATATACCTCATAGGTATCATACTTACCTGAACATTTTCATATTCATTCGTTTTCAATCTTACCTCTTGTTCAAATACTTTATCACTTTCCAAAGATCGCCACTGCTTTAAACATTTGCACACTAAGTGCTTAAAAGTTTGCCAATGCTAGAACGATTCTGCACATTTAGTGCTATCTCAATTAACTGAAACTATGTCGATATCGCACACTTAGTGCCTCAAATAGCCAAAGCTAGTTTAAATCGCACATTTAGTGCCTCAAGTAGCCGAAGCTAGTTTAAATCGCACACTTAGTGCCAACTACTTTCAATTCATCATCATATACATATAGCTCAATTATCTATACATCTATGCACAATAAAAATAGCAACATGTATTTATAATATCATGTTCTGCGTACGAACTTACCTCGTACTCGAAATTGTCGATTCGGACTGTTTATTTTACAATCTTCGATTTCCCTCGGTCTAAGTCTAAATTCCACTTTTCTTGATCTAAATGTATTCAAAATTAACCCTATTATTCACCAAATAATTCAATTCAATTCATAAACACATATTTAGGGCATTTTACAAATAGTCCTCACATTTTCACATTTCGACACTTTAGTCCCTATTTCACAAAATCACAAAATACACATAATTTGCATATACCCAAACTTAGCTGAATTCTCCTAGTACTCATACTAGTCCACAAATTTCATTTATTTCACATTTTAGTCCCTCAAAATAACATTTTTACAATTTAGCCCAAATTGCTCAAATTCATCAAAAATCCAAAGATAAAACATGTAAACCCAACATCAAGCTTTCATATTTCACCATTTAACAACACAAAACTCATGAATTTATCCATGGCATATTTCAAAATCATCATAAAAATCAGGAATTGAAGCATGGGCTTTGTAGTACGCTAAACAACGATCGCAAAAACGTAGAAATTATCAAAAACTGATCAAAACTCATACCTTAATCAAAACTCATACCTTAATCAAGGATACAAGTGCCGAAACCTAACAAATCTTTTCTTTTTTCTTTTATTTTTATTTTCGACAATGAAGAACACCAAATGACTTATTTTCATGCTTTTGTTTTATTTCAATTACTTTAATATGCATTTTACCATTTTATCCATGAATTATAACATTAACAAATCATGCATATCAAGGTCATATATGTCCATTTGCCATGTAAATGGTATAACAACCACATAAGGACCTCGCAATCATAAAGTCAAGTCAAATAAGCACTTTTACATCTAGCACATAGCTTTTACCTTTTACACGATAGGGTCCTTTTTGCAAATTAAGCATACAAACAGTTAAATTTTGGCATAATTGTAAAAAAAAACCCTCAACCTTTGGGGGCTTTTGGATATATGCCCCTAACCTTTTTTTTTTTTGAAATCAGTCCTTAACGTAACGGATTTTTTAGACATCAACCCAGTTGAAACGGTAAACGTCAGCTAACCGTTAGTCAACAACCGGTCAAAAAATTTGGTCTACATGGCCTTGCTGTTGACCGATGACGTGGCTCACATTAAAATAAATAAGCTGACGTGGCAAAAAATTAAACAAATTTAATAATCATAAAACCAAAAAAAACCCTAAATCCCCAAACCCCTAAAATCATTTTCCCAAATTCTAAAACCCCCAAATCGTGAAATTCCCTAAATCCCTAACCTCTAAAATCTTTCATTGAATCCCTAACAATCTTCAAGTCCCTAAATCTTCAAATACCTAAATCGATAGCATTCCAAAATCTTCTTGAAATCCCTAAAATTTTTACGAATCAAATTGTTGAGAACGAAAAAACATTAACAATCGTCAGAGTTTCTGCAACCCAAAATCGAAAGGTAGGTGCTTTCTTATTTGGTTTGTTGGGAAAATAAATTCCATTTTTGGTTTGATTAGTTGGTTATTTGTGATTTACTATTGCAATTTGAGTGTGAAAATGTAGGGTTTGTTTTGTCGATTTTTGATGCGATGGTGGTCCTAATGTTGTTGATAAAACTGTTGTAAAAATTGTAGATGGTTAATTGAGATTTATTATTGCAATTTTAGTGCTAGAATGTAGGGTTTGTTTTGTCGATTTGTGATGAAACAGTGGTCCCGATGATTTTGATTTCTGTTACCCAAGCAAAAAAAGATAAATTGTAGACATGTGTTATTGTTTTGTATTATATTCAAAGAAGTGGTCCCGATGTAGGCAGTGAGTTCTGTTTTATTATTTTTTAATGTTTTCTGCTTAGAAAAATGTTTTTTTATTCAAAGCAAATTGCTTTTGCTCAGAAAAGATGTTAAACTGGTAGACTTCTGTTACTGCTTTGTTTGTTTTTTAAATGTTTTTTGCTTACAATGTGTTACTATTTTTTGTAGATGTCATCACATGATGAATATTATATTATTTTGCATGTGGGTGGGCACTTTGTAAAGGATCCATATGTTAGATATATAGGTGGGGAAGTGATTAGGCTTAAAGAAGACCCAGACACAATATCTTATTTTGAATTATATAAAATAGTCAAAATTGGGTTAGGGTTTAACACTGTCATGTTAATCTATTTTCATGAGCATGGTACAGTAGGGTTACAAAATAATCTAAGGGTGACTTATGATGACACTTCAACCATAGCTATGTTGGACTTTTGGGTCAAGTTTAAGGAGATTGAGTTATATGTTGAACATGAGGTTGATAACCCAATAATTGTAGATGAAATTTTTTTGTTGACTACTAGAGAGGGTGATGTTGAAGGGGTGGAAGTTGATGGGGAGGGTGATGGTAAAGGGGTAGAATTTGATGATGAAGGTGATCTAGAAAAGGTAGAATCTAGTGAGGAGGGTGATGTAGGAGAGGTACAAGCTGATGGGGAGGGTGTGTCTGCTACTGGTATTGAGGTAGATGAGGATATTGGTATGGAAAGTGGTGGACATATTAGTTTAGGGTCTACTGTTGGAGAAGATAATGATAGTGAAGTTGCTGGTAATGAATATGCTAGTGATTTTGCAACATCAGATGGAGTGGATAATGTTGCTGATGAATATGTTGGTGATTTTGCAACATCAGATAGAGTGGATAATGTTGCTGATAAATATGCTGGTGACTTTGCAACATCAGATGGACTAGATAATTTTGCTGCTACACGTAGTGGGGAAGAGGAGGATGGAAATGAGACTGAGGTATGGGACTCAGATGAACATGGAAGCTTGGTTGAGTCCGATAAAGATGAAGAACATGAAGATGGTGAGAGAAAGAGGAGCAAGTTTCCCGTATACAATGATAAGTTAAAGTTTAGTCTGGGAATGTTGTTTAAGGATGGCAAACAGTTTAAGAGTGCAATTCAAAAGTACTCCAAAGAATGTAGAAGACAACTAAAGTTTATTAAGAATGAACCGAAAAGGGTTGTTGTCAGGTGCATTGCTTCCCCTAACTGTCCATGGAGAATTAGGGCTAGCTACAGTCCTGTTGCGAAATGCTTGCAAATAAAGACGTTTCAGGATGAGCACCATTGTTCGGTTAGTTTTAAGAACAAAATGGTGACTGCTGCTATGATTGCCCAACATTTTGAAGCAACTATCAAGGATCATTCTAAGATGAAGCTGAGGGAAATTCAAAGAAGATGTGCTTCTGAGTTGCATGTAAATGAGACCATTGACTGTTGTTATAGAGCGAAGAAAATAGTGAATGAGAAAATGGCTGGGAATCATAAGCATGAATTTGGTTTGCTATGGGACTATGCTCATGAGTTAAGGTCAAAGATGCCAGGAAGCACAATAAAAATGGTTGTTCAAAGGGTGACAGCAGACTCCCTTCCATATTTTAAGAGGTATTATGTGTGCTTTAATGCATTAAAAAGAGGCTGGAAAGCGGGGTGTAGGCCACTCATTGGATTAGATGGTTGCTTCCTAAAAGGCCCATTTAAGAGTGAAGTTCTCACAGCTGTTGGAAGAGACGCAAACAACCAAATGTTCCCTATTGCATGGGTTGTGGTTGAAGTGGAGTGCACTAATTCATGGGGTTGGTTTCTCAGTCTCCTATCAATTGATTTGGGCTTGGAAGATGGGTATGGGTACACAATTATCAGTGACCAACAGAAGGTTAGTAAATATGCAATTTTAAGCTTGATATTGTTTTTTTTTAATCTGTTATTTGTATTTAACTAAAATTTTCTAACAATCTATCTCTTTCATTAATTTGACTTAGGGCCTTGAGATTGTAATTTCTGACATACTACCAAGGGTGGAGTATAGGAATTGTGTGAGGCATGTGTTTGCAAATTGGTCAGGGAGGAAGTTAGGGAAATCTTATGAGTGTGATTTCTGGCAGATTGCAAAGTGCACGACTGAGAGGAAGTGGGAGGATCTATGTTCAGCACTGGAGAAGAAAGATAAGGATGTTTACGATAATTTGATGAAAAAGTCTCCAAAGACGTGGACTAGGGAATTTTTGGGGACTACTTGTAAATCAGATATAGTTGACAACAATTTGTGTGAAGCATTCAATTCAAGTATTGTCGAAGTTAGGTTCAAAAGCAATATCAGAATGCTTGAGGATATTAGGACCAAGATGATGACTAGGATAGTACAAAAAAGGAAGTTATGTAATGGATAGAAGCAAAATTATGGTCCATTGGTGAAAGCTAAGTGTGATGCCAAAAAGAAGGACTGTGTAGAGTGGCAACTGATATGGAATGGTGAAAATGGATGTAAGTTGAGGAAAGGAAGTTATCAGTATACAGTGGACCTAAGTCAAAAGATATGTAGTTGTAGAAGTTGGCAAATAAGTGGGATTCCCTATTCCCATGCATGTGTTGCCATGTATCACCTAGTCCTTCAACCAGATGAATATCTGCATGAATATTATCAAATTGATACCTACATGAAAGCTTACTCTTTTCCAATGCAGCCCATAAATGGGCCACATGATTGGGAAAAAACTGGTATTCAGCCTGTGCTACCTCCTATTGAAAGGAAGATGCCTGGGAGGACGAAAAAGAATAGGAGGATGGCCAAAGATGAACCCAAAAAATTGAAGCTTGGTCATTTGAGTAGGAAAGGTCTACTCATGACATGTACTCAATGTGGCCAACATGGCCATAACAAGTGGTCTTGCATAAATTCGAAATAGGTACAGTGTTGTTCTTTAGTTATAAATATTGAGTACATTTTTTATTTTAAAATTTTTTAATTTTGTTTAACCAATGATTATGTTTAATTTTTTGCAGCAAGATGCCCAACCACCTAAACAAAAAGGGAAATCTTCCATTAAAAGGTCAACTACCTTAGATAAATCTAAAGGAAATCTTCCACTTTTTGCAGTAAGTTTCTTCCTTTTACTATTGATATGAGTTATTTTATACAATGTTAATATTAATATAAAATGCTCTTCTAGTCTAGTAGAACCACAAGGAGCATGACGACAGCTTCATGCCAAGATGGTACTTGACAAACTTCTTCAACACCCAAGTCGCGAAATAACAAGCGAAAGGCTCCTCTCGACCATTTGGGAACACAAGAATCAGTTGCAGGAAACACGAGTAAATCATCGTTATTTTGTTTTGAATGACTTCTATTGTTTGTCTTGTGATTCACTATAATAACTTGCTTTTGAACTTGTGTTGTGTATGTTTTCTATTTAACAAGACCATCTCGTGACAGCTAGTGATCTAAAAATTACTGTGTAAGGTATTTTGCCTACAACATTCTGGCTTTGGAACAGAATATGGTAGTTACATTTTGAGCCTACAACATTCTGGTTTTGGAATTTCCCATTGTTGAATGTTATTTTGTTGTATTGAAAACCAATATGTTGGTTTTCATTTTGGTTTATGTATAGCTCACTCACATTTTGGTTTTTGGCTGGTATAGCGTTGATGGTGTATAGGGTGAATGTTGTATAGACTAATCATATGCTTTTGAAAGTACATTTATCAAATTTGTAAAGTACATTTATCAAAATCATATGCTTAAATGATCAAATTTATCCTTTTAGTCTTATGTTTATTGTCACTGCATTATTTATTAAGCTAAATTAAATTAGGCATAAACAACAAATATTGGTCATTACTTTCAAGCATAATGTTAAATTACATAAAAAAACAACCAATATTTTTCAATCAACATTTGCAACTGCTAGTTGCATATGCCTCTTACCAGTACTGCCAAAAAAGAAACCTATGGTGATGCATACAATACATAACATAGAGCAAGAAAATAACATCTTATACATTGACTTCTCTTTCTTGATAACTTTAATTTTTTGCTTCATGGTCAACATTTTCTTCCTTAATGCTTCTTCTCCTTCAACACCACAAATTGATCTACCTCCTTCAACCTCAATGTCAACAGCACTACTGCCACCATTATGGTTACCATCAAATGCAACCAAATCCATAGCATTCTTTCTAAGTGCTAAATTATCCTTCAAAAGATTTTGTTCACTATCACCCAATTGATGCAGTAACTCAGTCGCACGGTCACACGGTCACACATTTTCCCATCGTACCACTTGAAGAAATCACAACTACTGTCCTACAAACAAATCCCAATTCAGCCAAATTGAAATAATCCAAAATGAAAACAAAACAAATACTGAGATTTTTGAAATCATCAAAATTGAGCTCAAGCTCAATTTGCAAATAAAAATTCTTTACTTACCCGAAAATCTGAACAACCATAAAACCTCCTCCCCGAATTTAAATCGCTCCATGAAGTGTCTCTTGGAGCTAACTTATTGCAGTGACATTTTATTGCTGGTCCATCGTAGGCATACTCCTTCCGCGATGAAGTAACAACATTTGCATATGAAGATTTTTTCTTCGAACCATGCGTTACCCAACCTTTAGGCTGACTATTCGAACTATGTGAATCCATGATTTTAGACGACAAGAAAGAAAAATAAAAATTTCTAGAAAGATTAAGGATTTCACAATTTGGTTCTAAAGGATTTCATGATTTCATTCCTAATAGTTTTAAGGATTCAACGATTTGATTCGTAAAAATTTTAGGTATTTCAAGAAGATTTCGAAATGCTATCGATTTAGGTATTTAAAGATTTAGGGACTTGAAGATTGTTAGGGATTCAATGAAATATTTTGGAGGTTAAGGATTTAGGGAATTTCACAATTTAGGGATTTTAGAATTTGGGAAAACGATTTTGGGGGTTTGGGGATTTAGGGTTTTTTTTTGGTTTTATGATTATTAAATTTGTTTAATTTTTTACCACGTCAGCTTATTTATTTTAATGTGAGCCACGTCATCGGGCAATAGCAACGCCACGTAGACCAAATTTTTTTATTGACTATTGACTAACGGTCAGCTGACGTTTACCATTTCAACTGGGTTGATGTCTGAAAAATCCGTTACGTTAAGGGCTGATTTCAAAAAAAAAAAGTTAGGGGCATATATCCAAAATCCCCTAAAGGTTGAAGGCTTTTTTTTACAATTATGCCTTGAATTTTCACACGATATTTTCACACATGTCAATTCACTTATAATTGGCATGAAAAATAATATTAAAATATTTTTCCAACTCTGATATGTGGTCTCGAAACCACTATTCCGACTAAGGTCAAAATCGGACTGTTACAATTCTCCCCCCTTAGGGATTTCCGTCCCCGAAAATCTTACCCTTAAACAGATTCGGATATTGTTGCCTCATTGAATCTCCAGGCTCCCACGTAGCCTCTTCAACACCGTGTCGATGCCACATCAATTTAACTAATGGAATTTTCTTATCTCGCAACTCTTTAACCACACAAGCTAAAATACAGATCGGCTTTTCTTCCTAAGTCATATCAGGCTGAATTTCAATCTCAGACAGTGAAATTATATGCGAAGGATCAGATCTATACGTTGAAGCATCGATACATGAAACACATTATGTATCTTTTCTAACTTAAATGGTAGCCTCAATCTATAAGCAACCGACCCAACTCGTTTGATGATTTCATACGGTCCGATGAACCTCGGACTCAACTTGCGCTTTTTACCAAATTGGAACAGTTTCTTCCACGAAGACTTTCAGAAGCACTTTATCACCGATCTCAAAATCAATATATGTTCATTTTAAATCTGCATAAGATTTCTGATGATCAGAGGCAGCTTTTAGACTATCTCGGATTACTTTCACTTTCTGTTCGGTTTCTTTTATCAAATCAACTCTTTATATCTTATTTTCACTGAGCTCTGTCCAATACAAAGGTGTACGGCATTTGCGACCATATAAATCTTCGTATAGTGCCATTTTGATGCTCGATTGAAAACTATTATTATAAGCAAATTCAATCAAAGGTAGATATTGTTCCCATGTACCTTCAAACTCAAGAATACAACATCTTAACATATCCTCGAGTATCTGAATAATCCACTCGGATTGACCATCCGTTTGCGAATGAAAAGCAGTACTAAAGTGCAATTTAGTACCTAAAGCATCTTGCAACTTCTTCCAAAATCTTGATGTGAATCTCGGAACTCTGTCTGACACTATAGATAATGGCACACCATGTAATCTCACTATATCAAAAATGTATAACTTAGCTAATTTTTCTAGTGAATAATCAGATCGAATTGGAATAAAATGAGTCGATTTCGTCAATCGATCCACCACAACCCAAATTGCGTCTTTCTTTCTCGGAGATAGAGGTAAATCTAACACAAAGTCCATGGTCATTCGATCTCATTTCCACTCCAGAATCATAATCGGTTGTAATAATCCAGATGGCACTTGATGTTCAGCTTTAACTTGCTGACAGATCAAACATTTAGAAACAAAACCAGATATATCTCTTTTCATTCCGGACCACCAATAATGTCGTTTCAAGTCATTATACATTTTCGTACTGCCCGGATGCACAGATAATCAACTATTGTGGGCTTCACTCAGAATTATTTAAATTAACTCTGGATTTCTCGAAACACAAATTCAATCTCGGAATCTTAAACAATTATCTTTATCAACTTTGAATTCTAAATCAGTCTCTACATCACACTAAGCTCGTTAGCTAAAATCTCATTATCAATCTTCTGAGCTTCGATAATTTGTTGTAAGAACAAGGGTCTTTCTTTTAATTCAGCTAAAACTGAACCATCATCAGACAGTACCAATTGAGCATTCATCGTATGAAAAGTACACAACAATTTCTGACTTAAGGCATCGGCAACAATATTTGCTTTTCCCAGATGATAATCTATCACAAGTTCGTAGTCCTTTAATAATTCAAGCCATCTTCTTTGTCGCAGATTCAAATCTTTCTGAGTCATTAAATACTTCAGAATTTTATGATTAGAAAACACATGACATTTCTCACCAAATAGTTAGAGACGCCAGATCTTCAAGGCAAACACAATAGCAACTAACTCGAGGTCGTGAGAAGGATAGTTCTTTTCATGCGGCTTAAGTTGTCTCGAGGCATAGGCTATAACTTTTACTTCTTGCATTAGAACACATCCCAGACCAATCAACGAAGCATCACTGTAAATCACAAATTCTTTACCCGATTTAGGTTGTACCAATACTGGAGCTTCAATCAACAAGGCTTTCAACTGATCAAAGCTGTTTTGACATTTTTCAAACTACTCAAACTTCACATCTTTCTGAAGTAATTTTGTCAACAGAGTCACAATCATTGAGAAACCTTTTACTTATCTTCTATAATAACCAACAAGTCCCGGAAAACTACAAACTTCAGAAACATTTCTCGGAGGTTTCCAATCCAAAATAGCTGAAATTTTACTCGGATCAACTCGGATACAAGAGGCTGATCAATATGACCCAAGAAACCAACTTCTCACAACCAGAACTCACACTTGCTGAATTTCACATACAACTTTTTATTTCGCAGAGTCTGTAGCACCATTCTCAGATGTTCAGCATGCTCAGATTCATCACGTGAATAAATCAATATGTCATCAATGAATACCACAAAAAATTGATCTAAATATGGTCTGAAAATTCTATTCATTAAATCCATAAAGACAGCAAGTGTATTAGACAATCCGAAAGGCATAACTAAGAATTCATTGTGACCATACCTCGTTCTGAAAGCAATCTTCAGAATATTTGAATCTTTCACTCACAGCTGATAGTAGCCCAATCTCAAATCTATTTTCGAAAACACAGTAGCTCCTTTCAACTGATCAAACAAATCATCAATTTGGGTCAGGGGATACTTATTCTTGATAGTCACTTTATTTAACTGACAATAATATATACACATTCTTATTGTACCATCTTTCTTTTTCACAAATAAAATCAGAGTGCCCCAAGGTGAGAAACTCGGTCTAGCAAATCCTCGATCAGTAAACTCTTGCAACTGAGACTTTAATTCTTTTAGCTCAGTTAGAGCCATCCTGTATGAAGCTATCGAAATCGGAGTAGTATCAGGTACCAATTTAATGCCAAATTCTACCTCTCTATCTGGAGGTAATCCCGGAAGTTCTTCAGGAAACACATCAGGGAACTCACGGACAACAGGTATAGATTCAATTTTCTTTTCTAATACTCTTGAATCAATCACATATGCAAAATAAGCTTCACAACCCTTTCTCACAATACTCAAAGCTTTCATCGAAGATATTACTGCCGACAATCCATTCAAATCACTAGAGTCAATTCTAACTATCTCATCATTCTTGCATCTCAAATCAATAGTTTCCCGTTTACAGTTCACTATAGCATCATGTAAAGTTAACCAATCCATACCCAGAATTATATCAAACTCATCAAAAGGTAATAGCATTAGATTAGCCAGAAAACAATGATCTCGAAACATTAACGGACAATTCTTGCAGACCTTATCAACTAGAACACATCTGCCTAAGGGGTTCGAAACTTTAATTACAAATTTAGTAGACTCTATAGGAAAAGTCTTGTTATTCACTAAGTTTATGCAAATATATGAATGTGTCAATCTAGGATCTATCAAAGCAATCACAGAAGTATCATAAAGAGTAAATGTACCCGTAATCACATCTGGTGATGAAGCTTCCTCGCGAGCTCGAATAGCATACACTCTAGCAGGTGCACGAGCCTCAGATCTTACAGTGTTGTCTTTCGTTCCTCTCTGACTACCATTTATATTTCCTAAATTTCTGGGAGGTCTAGCACGAGAAACATTACCACTCTGCCTCGGATTTTAAACGTTATCTTTTTCAGCTAAATCTAGGCAATCTTTAATAAAATGATTTCTTAAACCACAACTATAACAACCTCAATTATTACTTTTTCCCTAGCATTTACCAAAGTGTCGTCTTCCATATTAATCATATTCAGGCCTTTCATTATTTGCATTATAAACACTAGTAACAGGTGTGGCTGAAGATTTGAAATTTGATTGCGATCTAGCACGGTCTCTATTTGAATGTCCCACACTAGCCTTTGAATGACTACTATCATCTCTAAACTTTTTGGATCCAGATTGAAATGATTTGCTCGATGATCTCTTTCGTACCTCTCTAGCTTCAAAATCAGCCTTTCCTTTCTCTTTCCCAAGATCTTCTGCTTTACATGCTCGTTCAACAAGCACCACGAATTCCTTGATTTCTAAGATCCCAACAAGCAAACAAATATCTTCGTTCAGACCGTCTTCAAATCTCTTGCACATTATTGCTTCTGAAGATACACATTCATGGGCATACTGACTCAACCTTACAAATTCTTACTCGTATTCTGTAACAGACATACGACCTTGTTTAAGCTTGAAAAACTCTTTGCGTTTCTGATCAATGAATCTTTGACTGATATATTTTTTCTGGAATTCAACTTGGAAGAAATCCCACGTAACTCGTTCACTTGGAACCACAGATGTCAAAGTCTTCCACCAATGATACGACGTGTCTCTTAAAAGTGAAACAGCACATTTTATACATTCTTCGGGACTCAAGGACAATTCATCAAACACTCTTATTGTGTTATCTGACCAGAACTCAGCTTTTTTGGCATTATCACCTCTTGTAGCTCTGAACTCTTCAGCCCCATATTTTCTAATCTTATCAACTAGTGGTCTACTCAACTGTACCGGATTCACTCGTGGCATATCAGGAGTTTGAGAAGGATTAACCAGGGGTGGATGTTGTTGTACAGCCGGATTGGTTCATATATACTGAGTGAATTAATCGTTCATCATTTGATAGAAGGCTTGTTTAGCCTCACCATCACGGCTACTTGTAGCCAATCGAGAATTAGCTTACACCGTTCCTTGCGTGGGAGCAGGCGCATTGCTTTTAACATCATCTGCTACAGCTCTATCAAGATTCATTGCTATATAAAAGCATATTTCAATGTCAGGATTCATCACACTATCGCTGTTTCAAATATATGGCATGTATAGTTAGACTTACATACGCTATGATAGTCCTAAAACTTACTAAACCATAGCTCTGTACCAATAAAATGTAACATCCTTATCCCGTAACTGTCACCGAAATAGGTAAGGGGCATTACCAGACAGACAGAACATTACATAATCATAGAAATCACATAGTATTAATGCATAAGCAATTCAATAATTTGTCCTTTATGGAGGTCTCCGAGACCTAAGGCATACTTTTATAAAACGTCGGGATTAAACCAAACACATTCAAAATTTTCAGAACTTATAAAAATTTTCAAAATAGTTGAGGTCACACACCCATGTGATCAGGCCGTGTGCCTCACACGGATACCAGACACACTCATGTAAACCAACCGCACCAAAACAAGGCATACATACTAACTTTCACCCACGGCCAACAAACACGCCTGTGTGCTATGGTAGTGTGATACTTTGCTAGTTACTAACTTAAGTCCACGGCCATATGACACGTCCAAATGTCTAAACCTTGTGATCTTAGGAGGTTAATGCTTTTCATACACGGCCATAAGGCACGCCTGTGTTCTCTAGTCGTGTGGCACAAGGCAGGCTTGGTTTAAGCCAACATGTCATCCCTTTATGGGTCATTCCTACATGCATTGATAAACCATATTTATATTAAAATTTTCAGCCAATTTCATGCTCAAAACATGATTCATTATAACTAAATCATCATCATTCAATAACCTATTCAAATCCATACCAAAACACATTAAAAATCTTATTACAATAACATGCCAAAATACTCTTTTCATAACTCACTTATGACACCTTCTATCTCATGTCTAAACTTAACATTCCCTCAACTTGGCATATTTCAAAATGATCACTACATACAAGGCTATATAACCATTACAAACTTACACAATTTCGTATCACAAACCATTTACCCAAAACTAGGCATAAACATACCATTTGCTAGCCAACTCTCATGGCATAACATATATACATATCAAAGCTTAAATACGTAGACATTCTAGCCTATACATGCCATACTTAAAAATATTTACATTTTCAAAAGTACCAAAATGAGTTCGATAGTATAGTGATGATCCTCGACGGTCCCCGAGCTTGTGGTAGCTTTGATATATATAAAACAATTCAAACACACACACAAAGTAAGCTTTCAAAAGCTTAGTAAGCTCGTACTAAAATTATCAACGGAATTTAAAATATAAATCATCAACACTTAAGTATTTATCATTTCCCAATTCATCTATCAATCTATGACAACTCAATCCATAAGTTCTTACCAATTGAATGAGCTTTACAAACATAATGTCATATACCTCATAGGTATCATACTTACCTGAACATTTTCATATTCATTCATTTTCAATCTTACCTCTTGTTCGAATACTTTATCACTTTTCACATATCGCCACTACTTTAAACATTCGCACACTTAGTGCTTAAAGGTTAGCCGATGCTAGAACGATTCCGCACACTTATTGCTATCTCAATTAACCTAAACTATGTCGATATCGCACACTTAGTACCTGAAATAGTCGAAGCTAGTTTAAATCACACACTTAGTGCCTCAAATAGCCGAAGCTAGTTTAAATCGTACACTTAGTGCCAACTACTTTCAATTCATCATCATATACATTTAGCTCAATTATCTATACATCTATGCACAATAAAAATAGCAACATGTACTTATAATATCATGTTCTACGTACGAACTTACCTCGTACTCGAAATTGTCGACTCGGACTGTTTATTCTACAATCTTCGATTTCCCTTAGTCTAAGCCTAAATTCCTCTTTTCTTGATCTAAATGTATTCAAAATTAACCATTTTATTCACCAAATAATTCAATTCAATTCATAAACACATATTTAGGGCATTTTACAAACAGTCCTCACATTTTCACATTTCGACACTTTAGTCCCTATTTTACAAAATCACAAAATACACATAATTTGCATATACACAAACTTAGTCGAATTCTCCTAGTACTCATACTAGTCCACACATTTCATTTATTTCACATTTTAGTCCCTCAAAATAACATTTTTACAATTTAGGCCAAATTGCTCAAATTCATCAAAATTCCAAAGACAAAACATGTAAACCCAACATCAAGCTTTCATATTTCACCATTTAACAACAAAAAACTCATGAATTTATCCATGGCATATTTCAAAATCATCATAAAAATCAAGAATTGAAGCAAGGGCTTTGTAGTATACTAAACAACAATCGAAAAACGTAGAAATTATAAAAAACTGATCAAAACTCATACCTTAATCAAGGATACAAGTGTCAAACCCTAACAAAGATTTTCTCTTTTCTTTTATTTTGATTTTCGGTAATGAAGAACACCAAATGACTTATTTTCATGCTTTTGTTTTATTTTAATTACTTTAATATGCATTTTACCATTTTATCCATGAACTACAACATTAACAAACCATGCATATCAAGGACATATATGTCCATTTGCCATGTAAATGGTATAATAACCACATAAGGACGTCATAATCATAAAGTCAAGTCAAATAAGCACGTTTACATCTAGCACATAGCTTTTACCTTTTACACGATTAGGTCTTTTTTGCAAATTAAGCATACAAACAGTTAAATTTTCACACGAGATTTTCACACATGTCAATTCGCTTATAATTGGAACGAAAAATAGTATTAAAATATTTTTCCAACTCGGATATGTGGTCCTGAAATCACTATTCTGACTAGGGTCAAAACTGGATTGTTACAAGTATGTCTACACTTACCACTGAGACTAGTTCTTAAAGTCGCTCGGCTAGGAATGATGCATTGTCCCAAGCCATGCTAAGAGTTTTGGAGAGGGTCATTGGGCCTCATTTTGGTTCTGGGATCCGTGGGTCAGTAACTAAATGACTCCGGTCTAATGGCGCTGAATTGTTTAGGGGCATCACTGAAATCGCCCTGAATATAGCTAAATATTGGTTGCAGGCCACAAAGAGGATTATGAATAACACTGACTGCACCCCTGAACAGAAATTGAAAGGTACAGTATCTCTGCTTCGTGACGAGGCATACTAGTGGTGGTTAATGGTTGAAAAGGGTACTCAACTGGATTAGATTACTAGAGAACACTTCAAGAGCGCCTTCCAAAGTAAATATGTGAAGGCAAGTTATACGGATGCTCGTAAACTGGAGTTTCTGAGCTTTACCCATGAGGATAGGACTATGGCCAAGTATGAGGCCAAATTTCTGAGACTGAGTCATTATGCTTAAGGGATGGTGTCAACTGAATATGAAAAGTGCATCCGCTTTGAGAAAAGATTGAGGGATAATTTAAGGTTCTAATAGCTCCACAGAGGGAGTAATTTTTTGTTGTCTTGGTGGACAATACGAGGACTGCTGAAAAGGTTAAGCGTGTTGAACGCGAAAATAAGAAGTGTGAGTGGGGTAAAAATAAGGAGCCCTCTAGTTCTACTTAGAGGCCTAAGAAATAAACCAGATCTGATGGGCTTTCGAGGGTTGAGGTTTCGGTTGCACCTATCGTGGCTCAATCGTATAGAGATTGTGGTAAACACCATCTAGGTGAGTGTTAAAGGAGGTTAGGAGCTTGGCTATAATGTGGGTCGATGGAGCACCGTATCAGAGCTTGTCTACAGTATTCTAATTAGATGCAAGCTCCATCTTCGAAATTTGTTCAGCCTCAGCGGGTAGCTCAACAGCCGCCTAGGGGCCGCGATCCGATTAGGACGGTAATGGTTTAGGAAAGAGTCAAAGAGCACTGGGTAGAAGTTCTAATCAGATTGAAGCGAGGTAACCTACACTTGTATATGCTGTTAGACATCGTGATGATAGAGACGTCGCAGATGTTATCACCGGTATATTTTTTATTCATACTACTCTATTATTTGCGTTGATAGATATAGGATCAACACACTCTTATATAGCTAGTTCTATTTTTGTAAATTTGGGGATTCTTGTTCAGTACACTTTTTGATAGATTACATTACTTAGTTTGTTAGGTCAATCAGTTTGAATTAATAGACTATAGGAATGTACCGTTGGAGATACACGAGGTGGTATTTCTGGCTAATCAGCTAGAGCCACCATTTGAGGAATTTGATTTGATTCTGGGAATGGACTTGCTCGTGGAGCATCAGGTCAGTTTAGATTGTGATTCTAAAAGAGTAGTTCTGAAATCAAAGAGTAATGTGAAAGTAATTATGACCGGCGAGCATTGGGATTACTTAACCAATATGATATATGCTCTTGTGGCTGAAAATTTGGTTCGTAAAAGGTGTGAAACGTATTTGGTTTTTGTGAGTGACTTAGCTTTTGTGGCTTCGTCTGTTGGGGACATTCGAACGGTTAAAATTTTTTGGATGTTTTCCCGTGAAGTTTCCAGGTTTGCCTCCGATTTGAGAGGTCAAGTTTCGGTATCGAGCTTCTACTGAGTATTACTCGAGTGTCCATTGCTCCCTACTGTATAGCACCAAAGGAGCTTATGGAGTTAAAGGCTCGGCTTCAGGCACTCTTTGATCAAGGGTTTATTTGTCCTACTGTACCACCATGGGGGGCACCAATTCTGTTCGTGAAGAAAAAATATGATACTATGAGGATGTGTATCGATTACCATTAGTTGAATAAGTTAATGGTAAAAAATAAGTACCTACTTCTGAGAATTAACGATTTATTCAACCAATTTCATGGGGCTTTTGTATTTTCCAAGATAGATCTTCGTTTTGGGTGCCATCATCTTAAGGTTAATGAAATTAATGTACATAAGACTGCTTTTAGAACTCATTATGGGCACTATGAGTTCCTAGTCATAACCTTTGGTTTGAGGAATGCTCTAGCTGCATTTATTGATCTTATGAACTGGACTTTCTAGCCGTACTTGGATCAGTTTGCCGTGGTCTTTATCGATGACATTCTGGTATACTCGAAGACCGGAGTTAATCATGATGAGCATCTTAGAGTAGTTCTTCAAATACTCCGAGAGAAATAACTCTACACTAAGTTGAGCAAATATGAATTATGGTCAATGGATGTAACTTTTCTGGGTCATGTGGTTTTTACTTAGGGGATCTGAGTTGATCCTAAGTAAATAGAGGTTGTGCTAAAGTGGAAACAGCCTAGGAATGTTTCCGAGATTCATAACTTTCTTAGGCTAGCGAGTTATTATCAAAGGTTTGTCAAAGGGTTATCACTTATCGCAGCTCTTCTAACTAAGTTGTTGCATAAGAATGCCCCATTTGTTTGAATTAATGAACAACAATTGAGCTTTGAGAATCTCAAATTGGTTTTAACTTAAGCTCTTGTTTTGATATAGCCTGAATCTAGAAAGGAATTTGTGGTTTACAGTAATGTGTCAGGCGTCGGTTTAGGTTGTGTTCTGATGCAAGAAGGTAAGGTTGTGGCTTATGAGTCCTAACAGCTTAAGCCACACAAAGGTAACTATCCTACACACAATCCTAAGTTAGTTGCAATTGTCTTCGTCTTAAAGATTTGGAGGCATTATTTGTATGGTGAAAGGCGTATCATTTACACCGATCACAAAAGCCTCAAGTATCTTCTTACTCATAATGAGTTAAACCTTAGGCAATGTAGATGGATTGACCTACTCAAGGATTACGACCGCAGTATTGAATATCATCCCGATAAAGCCAATGTAGTAAACGATGCTCTTAGTCGTAGAGCAATTTTTGATTTGAAAGCGATGTTTGCTTGCCTAAGTCTGTTTGATGATGTGAGTTTGTTAGCTGAGTTGCAAGTTAATTCGACTTGGATTGAGCAGATTCGAGTTAAGAAATTGGGGGATGATTCTTTAGTTTTGCAATTTTGTTAAGTGGAGGATGATAGTAAGTCTGATTTTAGGCTAAATAGTGATGGGGTTCTGTGTTTTTTAGGATGGGTTTATGTGCTTAACAACTTCAATTTGAGACAGTCTATTCTGAAAGAAGCGTATAATAGCCTTTATGCTATACATCATGGTGGAAATAAGATGTATAGGAATCTTCATGAGTTGTACTAATTGCCTGGTTTGAAACAGGAGGTAACAAATTTTGTTTCTCATTGTCTGGCAAGTTAGGAAGTTAAGGCTAAGCACTAGTTGCCTTCAAGTTTACCTCAACCAGTTAAAATTCCCCGATGGAAATGAAAACGGGTGACTATAGACTTTGTTAGTGGGTTGTCTTTAACACCCACTGAGAATAATTCTATGTAGGTCATTGTGGATCGGTTGACTTAGTCTTCTAACTTCATTACTATTAGGACAGATTACTCCCTTCCGAAGTTGGTCAAGTTATATGTTTCTAAAATCGTGAGACTTCATGGGGTTTCGATCTCGATTATTTTTTATAGAGATTCTCGCTTCACTTTTTGATTTTGGAGGAAGCTTCACAAGGCTCTGGGTTCAAGCTTAGACTTCATTAATGCGTTCCATCCTTAGACCGATGGTCAATCTGAGAGGATGATTCAGATACTAGAGGATATGTTTCGGAGTTATGTGATCGATTTTTGAGGTAGTTGGGAGGAGTTTCTACAGTTAGTCAAGTTCACGTACAATATAAGTTTCCAATCCAATTTCCAGATAGCACCTTACGAGGCTCTATATAGTCGTAAGTGTCATACTTCATTCTGTTGGACTAAATTGGGTGAACGACGGGTTTTGGGTCCTGAGTTGGTTTCTGAGACTAAGGATAAGTTAGACTGATTCGAGATCGTCTTAAGATGGCTTCTGATAGATAAAAGTCTTATGCGGATCTGAAAAGGAGGGACATTGAGTATTATATGGGTGATTATGTTTTCCTTAAGGTATCCCCATGGAAGAAAGTTTTATGGTTTGGACGTAATGGCAAGTTGAGCCCTAGGTTTTTTGGGTCGTAGCAGATTCTGAAATGTGTAGGTCCGGTCATCTATCACTTAGAGCTACCTCTAGAGTTGTACCATGTAACGACCCGAATTTTACGGTTATCGAAAAAGTGTATTATTAGGTCTCCGTTTTTGGAAAATGAATTCGTAAATATTTATTAAAAATATTTATGAAGTTAATTAAGTGGTTAATTAGGTTTTTATTTAGTGAATTTAGCTTAATTTAGAGTAATTAGTAAAAAGAACTAAATTGAATAAAGGGTAAAGGTTTAATAATAGATTAATAAAAAGAAAGGGGGACCAAAATGACAAATATGCTATTTGATATAGTTGAGGCGGCAATTAGATTGAAAAATCTAGATTTTTCTTAGGTATATATATTATATATTATTAATTGATTATATTATAATTATATTATATTATGAAACAATTTAAATAAACACAAATGTATGGTAATAAAAATATATATGTGTAAAAATTATATTTGTATAATTGTAATTTAAATATATAATTTAATTATAATTTAAGTATAAAGATATTTTATGATTATTAATTATATTAAAAGATTTTTATATGATAAATTAATTAATAAGTTGACAAATGTAAGGTGATAGTAAAATACAAGTGTGATAAATCATGTAAATATAATTGTAATATTTTTTATTTAATTATTTAAGTAAATAGATATTTATTATTTATTATTATTATTAAATTAAATTAAAGACAAGTGTAGGGTGATGATAATATACAAATGTAACAATGTATATAATGTACATTTGTCATATATATATTGATTATTAAATAGATATTAATTATTTGATATTTGTTAATTAATTATTTTATAAGAATTTTTATTTGATAAATAAATTAGATGAATGATATTGATGATGTACTGAAAAATATGTGTACAATTGTATATTTGTAGTTAATTGTATAATAGATATTTAGTTCATATATATATATATAAAGTGAATAAAATAAAAGAATAAATATATAAAGAAAGAAACAAAAGAAGAATAAAGAACAGAATCTTGGCCGGAAGTGGGAAAGAAAGAATAAGAAAGAAAAAGAAAAGGAGAAATTAGGATTTGAAAGCTTGGAATTAAAATAGGTAAGTTAATTAAGTCCTTTTCTTTTAATTTTGATATTTTAGAAGTTTTAGAACAAAGTTTTGTAGAAATTAAGATGAGATTTTGGAAGTTCTTAGATTTTATAGTGTAGTTCATGTTGAACAAATGATTGAATTAGGGATTAAATTGATAGAATTTTTAGTTAGAATTGATTAAAGGATTAAATTGTAAAAGAAGCTATTAGTTTTACATAGTAGGGACTAAATTGCAAGAATTTTAAAATTAGGGTTTTATGATGAAATTTAGATAGTTATCTCTAAGTTTGGTTGAAAATTAAGTAGAAACAAAATATGAATTGAGATAGAAAAGTAAGTGAATTTAGTTAAGATTAAAATTGAAATTAAAGTAGAAATTGAATAGAATTTGAGTAACAAATTTAAATATTAAATGTAAATTAGTATTGTATTAATGATTATGAAAATTATCTTAATTTTTTGTAGCTAACATCGCACCCGAGGCATCTACGAAGAAAGGAAAAGAAAAGAGGGACAAAGAATAATTCAAGAAATTACGATTTGTATTTCTATAATCCGAATTTAATTATTATTTGTTATATTTTAATTTAAATGTTTATGGTAAGAAAACTAAGGTAAGTGTAGTATATTTGATATTGAATTGAGTATTTGTGAAATTATAATTTATATGATATTTGAGCATTGGTATTGAATTTAAATTGAATTGGTAATTATTCTGAATTTTAATTATTAACTGTTATATTCTGGTTTATATGTTATTGTAAGTAATTAAGATAAGTATTAGTAATTGTTATTGAATTGAATTTATATGGATATATGTGGTTGATATGAAAATTGAATATTGGATGTATGTTATATTTGAAAAATATATTGATTGGGAATGTGATGAAATTAATTATGACTGTGATTATTGTGAAATTTAAATATTGTTATTGAAAAGTAAAGTAAATTGTATTGATTTGAGAATATATGTGATTAATTGAAATGTATATTGGTTGAAAAAAATTGAAAGTGAAATTGAAAACCCTATTAACAGTATTCGGCCTAAGTCGGATATAGTTGGCATGCCATAAGATTGGAAGTGTTCAGGGATACTTCGACCTTGAGTCGATGAGGCACTATAAGTGTCGTACTATTACTTCGACTTTAAGTCGATGAGGCACCTTGTGTGTCGTACTGTTACTATTACTTCGGATTAATCCGATGAGGTACTGAGTACCATACTGTTACTGTTTACTTCGGCACTGAGTGTCGTACTGGTGTGTTGGTTGGTCCGTGTATCCGTCTATGTCCGAGTCATGTTAATAGGGGTAAATAAAAGTACTGAATGATTGATTTCTCTAATGGTTGATTGTTACTGAATAATAAAGATCAATTGATCACTACTGAAAAATATTGACTGTTACTGAATGATATTGATAAATTGATTGATATTGAAAAATATTGTCTGATAATGAGCTTGGAATAAAACAGATTACTGATTGAGAAATGAATAGCTGAATATTATTTATTGATATTGAACAATGAACGAAAGTATGAGTGAGACATGTGAATTAAGTATCTCTGAACTAGATATGAATGGAAAATATTATTGTTCAAATGGTTTGAGAATTTATTTTGAAAGCTAATCGGGTTAGTAGATGAGAAAATAATTGAGTGAGTTATAAAAGATTTAATTTTTGTAATGAATATATATAATTGTGATTGGCATATGATTTAAGTGTATGATATATTGTTAAGTGTTCGGATTATAGAAATACCACTGAGTGCATACTCAGCGTACGGTTTGTTTTCGTGCTTAGGTTAGATACGAAAGTGATTAACGACTTAGCATCCAAGCCGATCCCGAACTCAAAGTGGTAAAGTACTTTCCTTTGGTAAATGGCATGTACCTTGGATGTTAAAAGTGGTCATTTTGGGATATTATTGTAAATATTGTTACAAATGATTATGGTTGACTATATAATATGTTAAAAGTTTAGAAATTGAATTGCTTGTGGTTTATGGTTTGCAAGGTTGGTAAACTTGAATTGTAAGACTCATTTTGAGTCCACACGACCTGGCACACGAGCGTGTGTCTTGGCCGTGTGAAACCAATTTGTTCATAAGTAATAAGTCAGAGAGTTACACAGGTGTGTCCCCTAAACCATACGGACGTGTAGGTACTATTCGATAGGAAAATTTTGAAATTTTGAGAAAAGTTCATAGTGATTTTAAATTAGTACCGAATTAATTTTACTGTTCATATTGGACTTCGATGGCCCATTAAAGGGACAATATGTTAAATTTAGGATAAGTGTAAACAATTATTTTAATTAATGTCCATAATTGAACTATATTGATTGGTAATGCCCCGTAATCCTATTTCGGGGACGGATAAAGGTTAGAGGGTGTTACATACCATATTCATGATGTGTTCCATGTCTCCATGTTGAGGCAGTACCGGTCTGACCCATCTCATATTATTTATATTGAGGAGATTGAGTTTAGACCGGATTTGACGTTTAAGGAAGAACCGGTTCAGATTCTGGATTGAAATGTTAAGGTCTTGAGAATGAAGTCCATTCCTTTGGTAAAGTTTTGTGGGGAAATCATGGCATTGAAGAAGCCATGTGGGACCCTGAGGACTCGATTCACCAACATTATCTATATCTGTTTGAATCAGGTAAATTTCAAGGCCGAAATTTCTTTTAGGGGCAAGAGCTGTAACGCCTCAAAATTTTAAGTTTTAGATGTGTTGGGTTTTTTCATGTAATATGTTCAATTTGGGTGGTTAATTGCTTGGTATATGTGCTTAAGGTTCGGTGGTAAAATGTGAGCTTACCCTATGGTCGTGTGTTCGATCCTCTGCGCGAGCATTATGGAAATTTAATTTTATGTCAATTTTGGTGCCATCTCTATGGATGAGTTTGGATTTTATTTAACCCCTAAAAATCTAATTAGTTAATAGTGGGATAAGATTTGAATTCTTTTGAAATTAAATACATTTTAAGTATTAAATTAATAGTTTAATTTCTTTTTCCTAAAACCATATTCCTACGTTCAATGGTTTTGTTTGTATGTTAGTTATTTTATTTTATTTTATTTTTACTTTTATTCTAATTGATTTTCAAGAAACTTGCCCATATTTTTCTTTCCCACGTTTGTGCCTTTATTTCCAAAATTTTCACGCCATCATTACTCTTTCAACCTTAGTCATTGGAATTTTTTTTATTTTTTTCGTTCACTCTCCATATTTACGATGTTGCTTCCACTCGTTCTTGCTACTCGTTTCATTTTCGGTGTGTGTGGTTTTTTTTACCAGTTGTTTGTGTAAGTGCTCTTAAACCCTTCTTGTGCTGTAAGTGGATTCATTCTTACTGTTATTTTTCTTAGTTTGTGGGTTGAAAACGTTCAGTAAGTTTAATCGATTGCTTTTTTGGGTGGAATTGGAGAGGCAATTAATCCACCGTCGACTTAAAATTGTTGGTGGACTGCTATTTTCTTGAAAGTGAGAAGTTGATTTGAGTTTTAGTGTTGAAATTCTGTAATAGTACATTGAAGTTAGTTTTATCGTTGGTTGTGAATTGGGTTAGAAAATCGTCTCAAATAGTGTTTTTAATTGATGTTTTAGGTTCCCAAAGTCTCTTTGGTATTTTTGCAACAAAATCAAACCACGTGTGTAACGAGAAACCTAAAAATCAGTGAATGGTGAAAGCTGAAAAACAATATTATCGATGCCACACGGTCATGTGCTAGGCCATGTGGTAGGCTGTATGAGAAACATGGCCGTGTGACAGGCCGTATGCTGGACCATGTGTGACACACAATCTGGGCTATTTGGTTTGTGTGGATCACACGGGCTGGCCATTTGGGCCGTGTGGGCCACATGAGTGTACGGACCCAGAATTTAAAAATTTTCCCAAGGGTTGTATACATCATTCCGGTCGATCGTAGGCCTTCCGTGAGGTCTGTATGTGAACAAATAATCTGTAAAGCATGGGATCCGGTCATTTATTAGTATACTTATGATTATACATATATATATTTGAGATAACATACGATACGTTAACCTTGTAATAGGTTATCTCTTATGACATGCATATATTAAAGTAGCATGTATAATTTCTATTATGATTATATATGCTTGGGGGATGGGTTATATTATATGAAGAAAGTGTTTTTGTGAGAGGCGTTATCTGGCCCATTATTCTTGCAGCACAACTGCAAATATTCTTAAAAGTGTCATAATGACACTAAGTGTTGTGTAGGGATAAGATGTGTTTTTGAATAATCTGGGATATTAAGAGTTTGCGACAAGTTTCATGATACATAAAAACCATTTTTTTAATCATTTTACATAACAACTCCAGATTTGGCCATAATGTCTAGGTCAGGTTCGGGTGTTACAGTAATTCAGGCTCCATCATTAGGACCATTTCTATTTGGTAAGCAGAAGGACAAAACTGGTGAGATGGAGGTTGTAATTTTGGGGATTGGAAAAAGGAAACAAATTAGTGAAGGTAAGGAAGATTCTTGATAGAAATCACAGGTGGAGGTGAATGGATTAAAAAGTAATAGAGGGAAAGGGCTAAAAATTGTCGCTAAGACCAGAAAACAGAAGCAAACTATTGGTAAGCTAATGGGTGGAAGATTGGGTGTTTGAAAGGATGGAATAGGGTATAATTGGGAAGTATTTATAGCGGATCAAAATTTGGGCTAAGTAGTAAGATTGGGGGTGGTTCAATTGAGCAGGCTTTACTTGACCCAAATCACCATTCGGTGGTTAGACTGAAAGAAAATAGAAATCCAAACATAGATTTTACTAGGACTGTAAATCAAGTTGAGAGTTTAGGATTCATAAACCTCATTTCCCCAAATTCTCTTCCGGCAATGTTGAAGAAAATTCTGATAAAAGATATGTTGAAGATTGGCAACATTAGCAAAGATTCGAACTAAGCCAATATAGACATATCGATTCCTGTTAAGCATGTAGTCTAGGGAATGTTGAGTAGACTAGAATTAGGTGAACAGAGTTTGGAGACTTGGACAATAAATACCATGGCAGCCATCTTTAGTTAGCCGGAGACAATACAAAATGCAGGGGGTTCACATGAGATTAGACAAGTTGAGGAGGTTGGTATGGATGACCTTTTCGAGTAATTCTACAATTCTAGGTTTGATGGGTTTTTATCTAATTGTTGTATATGAAGTCTGATATTTTTGTGTGGAACTATTAAGGTGTAGGACACCCAAATTTTCACAAATTTCTTAATGAGTATTTATAGGAATTTGATCTTGATATAGTTTTTTTGGTTGAAACCCGAGTTGGTAGCTTTAAGGCAGATCATGTGATTAGGAGTATATGAATGTTAAATTCTTATAGAGTCGAAGCCAGTGGTTTTTCAGAAGAAATTTGGATTTTGTGGAAGCATATTATTAATGTAATGGTGGAAGTAAACCATTTTTAGTTTGTACATTTGAAAGTGTCACTTCATATGCTTAATGATTAGACTTATATCACTGGGATTTATGCGAGTCCTCAGTGGATAGTCAGGAATGAACAATGGAAGGAGCTTAGTGTTATTGCACATAATATAAGGTTATCATGGTTGATTGTAAGTGACTTTAATATGATCCTAAATGAGAAAGAGAAAAAATGAGACTCAAGGAAATGTGGATGTAGTTACCCATTGTTCCAACAATTTTGCCAAAGTTACAGTCTAAAAGATCTTGGTTTTCAATGACCAAATTTTAAATGGAATAAAGGTCCTATGTATGAGCGTCTCGATTGAGCTTTATGTAACTCTCAATGGGATCTTTTTCTTTTTAAAACAACAGTATATCATTTTCAAAGGATAAGTCTGACCATCGTCTTTATCAGTCTGGCTTAGTAAGGACAATGCCAGAAACCCTTCTCGATCATTTTGATTCTTGAGTGGATGGTTGTCTCATAGCAGCTTTTGTGATTTGGTTAATAAGAATTGGAGGAATGGTGGCCCATTAGAGGAGTCGATCATGAAGTTTGTAGTAGCAGTAAAGAAATAGAATAAGGATGTCTTTGGGATCACACTAAAGAGGAAGTGAACCTATTAACACATTTAGGTGGAATTCAAAGATGTTTGGAGAGGTATCAATGAAGGAAGCTTATTGATCTAAAAAATGAATTGCAAATTGAACTTGAAGTTGTGCTTGATAATGAGGAACTTCTCTGGAAACCAAAACCTCAATGTGATTGGTTGTCCCTCGATGATTAAAACACTAAGTACTTTTATTGTCGAGCTAATAAAAGGCGAAGATTAAATCAGATTAAAGCCTTGAAGTTAGAGGATGGGTGTGGTGTTATAGTGAAAAAAGGTTAACATACGTAGCTGCTTTGTTTTATCAGAGATTGTATATTGTCGATGCACCTAATGCGGGTAACTTTCTTGTTAATAATGTTTCCTACTATTAAGCCTGCTTTATTAGAAGCACTTGGTTGAAATTTGTCTACTCAAGCAATTCATAAAGCATTATTTGATATAGTGCCACTTAAAGCTTCGGGAGTTGATGAACTACATGCTTAGTTCTATCAATTGCAGTGGAACGTGGTCAGGGAATCTCTAATTTTTATGGTTAGGAAAGTTTTTTAGGACGATAATATGGAGGGTTTCTTTAACAAGACTTTACTTGTTCTTATTCCCAATGTGACTACCCTAGAGTCTATTACGCAATTTCGACCCATAAATCTCTACTTTGTGCCGTATAAGATCCTCTCTAAGGTAATTGTGAATCGACTCAAACCTATCATGTCGGTCCTTATTGCAAATAACCAAACTAGCTTTACAGGAGGTTAGAGTATTATGGATAATATTGTCATTGCATAAGAAGTTATCCAGTCTATGAAGGTTCAAAAAGGGAATAAAGGTTGGATGGTGGTAAAGATAGATATGGAGAAAGCATATAATCGATTAAGATGAGATTTCATCAAAGACACTCTTGAGTATGCACATCTAACCAATAATATTATTCACATAATAATATATTGTGTATCAACATCATCAATGAAAATATTGTGGAATGGAGGTTTTATGGATGAGTTTTTACCAACGATGGGTGTAAGGTAGGGTGACCCGATCTCGCCATATATATTTTTTTGGCAATGAAGAAGCTTGGCTACATGATAAACTTGGCGGTGTCAAATCGAAAGTGGAAGCCTATAAATTTGGGAAGAGGGGGATCGTCTCTCTCTCACACTTATTTTTTGTCGATGACTTGGTGTTGTCTGGGGAAGCAGGTTTGAAGAATGCTGCAAATATGAACAATATTCTTGCGAAATTTTGTGTGTACTTAGGCCATAAAATAAATTCTAACCATTCAAAAGTCTATTTCTTGGTTAACACAAAGGCTACAGTTAGGAGAATGCTTGGGAATGTCTTAGGATTTCAAGAGGTGGAGGACCTGGGCACTTATTTGGAGTACCACTATTTCATAAAAGAGCCACTAAGAGCACGTTTTAGCTTGTTATTGATAAAGTACAGGGGAAACTGAATGGTTTTGATGCCAAGTTGTTGTCATTGACAGGAAGAACGACGTTGGCAAGATCGGTGTTGTTACCTATACCGAGTTACTTCATGCGGTCAACAATGATTCTTGTAAGTGTATATGAGAAAATTGAGCAGATTGTCTAACAGTTTGTTTGGGGTTCAACAAATAGTGAAAGGAAGATGGCATTGGTCAAGTGGCATATTTTTTGTCAACCTATAAAGATAGAAGGTCTTGGCTTGAGGAGGCTGGTGCCTCAAAATATCTCGTTTATTATGAAACTAGCCTATCAGATAATGACCAAGCCGAAAGCGCTATAGGTCAGAGTTCTGCATAATAAGTATAAGATGTCAAAGGTATGCCCTCTCGTGATAAATGGATCTGATTTCTCTTATTTATGGCGTTCGATAAACAATGTTTGGGACCAATTTCGAAAGAATTTGTATTGGAGCTTAGGGAATGGAAGATCGATTAGTTTCACACAAAATATTTGAATCCCTGATTTGGAGCCTCTACATGAACATCTATCTTCTGATGCAGTTATCTCAGTAGACCTTGAAGTGGTTGATTTCGTGGATTCAGATGGATGTTGGAAGTGGTTAGAGTTGAGGCTCGAGATTATATTGTTGCATACCACTCGCCTAATGATGCTTTGGGGAAAAATATATGCTTATGAAGGCCGAATGTTAATGGTAGGTTCTCAGTTAAGACTGGTTATAAGAGTATTAATGTTTTCCATGTTAACACATGGTAGAAGGAAATTTGGAATAATGCCTTACCTCCAAGAATTAAACACTTCCTCTAGTTAGTGATGCACCAAAGACCTCTTACTAATTGTGAAAGGGTTAGGAGAAGATTGACTAACAAAGAGGCTCTTAAGAAACTGACTTACATGTATTACGAGATTGTCAGTTTGTGATTGAAGCCCGGCTAAAGATAATTTCAGATGTACTTGGATTTGGCCGAGTGGGTGAATGCCAATCTTAGAGGAAATTTCGAATTGGATCTGGTAGAGCTAAGCCTAGAGTTATCTTTGTAGTTTTGTGTTGGATGTTGTGGAAAAATAGGAATAAGTATGTTTTCTAGGACGTGATTGACAGAGTGAAAGATATGGTACGAAGTGCTGAGTGTTTCACCATCAATGTTTGTGAAACAAATCTCAAGGGTAGTAGATTTAAAGACTCCCAAGTGAAAGATATGGTTGCTGATTATTTAGCCAGATCATGTCATTCTAATGATGTTAATTTAGTTAATATTGTTGTTCTTACATTCCATATTAGGAGGCTACTTTTAGATGATAAAATAGGTGATCCCCATGTAAGAATAAATTGATCTAAGGCAATGTAATGCCTTCTCTTATCTATCCCCCTAAAAAAAATTTAATTCAATCTCCTTCTACAATTTTAAATTTTATATTATGTTTTCAAATTAAAATCAACTCAAATAACTCACATTTAATAATTGTTTACGAAACACAAATTTTTTATTAAATGATTTTGAATCTTCCATGCTAAGCTAAAAGTAAAGAAAATCATTATAATTAATTTAATTAATTAATTTTATCTTCCATGCCAAACAAAACTCATAATTTTTTTCATCACTTCTTTACCCAAACAAAGAACAAGTAATCAAGTTAATTAATGGCAAAGATTATTTTTCCTTTCTTTTTAGCTTAGCATGGAATATCCAAGATGAAATAATCAAAAAAAATTTAAATTTTGTAGACAATTATTAAATATGAGTTATTTAAGTTGATTTCGTTAAGGATAATTTGAAAGCATAAAATAAAATTTTAAAATTTAGGAGATTAAATTAATTAATTTCAATATAATAGTAATAAATCAGTTGACATTATTAAGGGATAAATTTTTTTCAACAATTTATTTAATTTATTTTGTTTTTCTAAAATTTAAATTTTCAATATTAAAAAAAACTTTAGAATTTTCGACAATAGGATAAATAAGTACAATTTAACAATTTTTTATATTATTTTAGTTTCTACTGTTTTTACTTTAATATTTGAATTTTTTTTACCCCATTCATTATTTAAAAAGAAATTTGGGTCACTAAAATAAAAGTGTAAATATGATGTGGTGTATATAGTTAACTATTGTTAAAGATTTAACACTTGAATAACTAAAATGAAAGAGCCCTGAAAATTAGGTTACCAATAGAATAATTTACTTTTAAAATAACTATATAAGGAATATTAGATTTTTATTTCTTTTCTCGAAAAATCCCAAAAGGCTAGTAATAATAAAATAAAGCCTAACGAAATGACCCTAAGAAATCTAAACCACGGGTGGATGAAGAATTTTTTATATAAATTGTTTTAGGAGCGGTGGAAATTAAATTATAATTATTTAAGATGTTAAAATGTAATTTTATTAATTTTTATTTTATATTTTTTAAAAATTAAACATAAAAAATATTTTTAATGATTAAAGTTAATATTTTATCATTTTATCATTTATACATTAATTGAATTACAATTTTCTATTTTTTGAAGGTAAGGTCACTATCTACCCCTAAGATTCTCCCATGCCTAAAAGTGAGAAATATTCTTATTAGAATAAATCTTTTGAGGGTTAGAATAAAAAAAGTAAAAGAAGAAATATAAGGTAATATGCCAAATAAAATTAAGGGATAATAAAATATTTATCTTTTGAATTTGGTAATTAGGTCCATTTTGGTATTCTATACTTTTTTTGGTCCATTTTTATCTTTGAATTTAACAATTAGATCCATTTTGGTCCCTAAACTTCGATTTTGTCTAGGTTTAATGATGTGACTAGTGTTACTGAACAAGACCGTATCGAATGAATTGAGAATTGAATGATATAACGACTTGAATAAAGGGGTTGAACCAATTGATTTAGAAATTGTGTAAAATTGTAAAAATAAAAAAAATCAAGACAAAAAGTGATAGTTGAACAGATTTAATTGATTTTATAAAAGAATTTATTTTTAATTTTTTGTAGAATTTTATGAATTTTAATTCTTTATTTGATTATTGTTGGTCTGGCTATCGAATTGATCGAACTAGTTGCATCAGGAACCAAAGGTCTAACTTGTAATGCCCCAAAACCCGGCCTAGAAGTTTAGATTGAATCTCGGAGGTTACATTGATCACCAAAATGATCGTAGGTAAAAATTGAGTTTAACCAGCTAGAAAACATACGGTATTTAAGTTACGTAAACCTCTCCGTTGTAAAATTCCGATATTACAAAAATTTTAGTCCAAAAATCGCCTACGTGCGTAAAACCCAAAATTCATACCACAATATTCAAAATAAAACTTACAGTTCAAACCATTTATTTATAAATATGAAATTTATGAAAATACTTTTAAAGTTAATTCTAAACGTAGCTGTCTGAAACGTCCGACGTGCCGAGTCCAACAACAGCATACGAAAATACCTGAAAAGGGGAAACTGAGGGGGTGAGCTACACGAGCTCAACGTGAGTTCGAAACGATTAACAATAGCTTTATAGAAGAGAATTCCAGATAACAGTTCAATAGCAAAACACACTCACAGAGATTTACAGAAACAGAAGGTAAATCCAAGGTCAACGTCCCAACAGAACGTAACAAACAAGCACACCACATCATAGACAGAAACTCAACCAATATCCTGTCAACGGGTTGGTGCCAAAATACTTATCATCACAAACACTGTGTTCTAAAACGTCATCACGCTAACACTTCAATACACGCAAAAACAGTCACACATGTTAAGTCAACCAGACAGAATACCTACAAATGAACTTACACCCAGTCACTTAACCATATGCGCATGAATGCAATCAAGTAGAAAAGAAACCCACCCATCCAGCCAAAAAAACCTCTCCGTCCCCCGATCACACCCCAAAAGAGTTGTTTAAGCTCATCCAACCAAACACACCACGTAGGACCTTAAAATGCTCATCCAACCAAACACACCACGTAGGACCTCAAAAGGCTCATCCAACCCTACACACCATGTATGTGGACTAATCCACTCAGATAATAATATGCAGCAAAGCTAACGTATATGTAGTACATTGCATTACGGTAAACCATTGTACCGATAAGTTACAATTAAACTGCCAGATCAGAAACAGTCTTCCTTATCTTCACAACCCAACCCAAAAAGACTAATGCAAATGCAAAATGCACATCATTCGAAAATAGACTTATAGAAACAAAATACGAACTTAAAAATGCACACATTCAAATGCCCAAAATCAAAATCAGATATAACATAATATCAATTAACACTCGTCTAAATCACTTAATTAGAGCTATGATTGTAAATAATGCATAAGTCCAAGCCGAAACAAAGTTCCGACCACCCTTATGGAGAACTAGCCAAGGGTCGGAACATACAGAATCATAATTAGATAAAAAATAGTGTAATGCCCCGTACTCGAGACCGTTGCCGGAGTCGAACACGAGGTGTTAACGGACTTAATTCATTAATTAAACAGCTCATACAATTCATTTTAAAATTTCTAGACAATCTGGCTAACTACATCATAGTCGCTTTAAAAATCATATCTCGAGTTACAAAACTCGAAATCCAATTCCGTAAATTTTTTCTGAAACTAGACTCATATATCTATCTACTAATTTTTTTCTAGAATTTTTGGTTGGGCCAATTAGTACAGTTTATTAGTTAAAGTCTCCCCTGTTTCAGGGTTCAACTACTCTGCATCTGTGTATTACGAATCAAATATCTCCCTGTACAGAGCTTAAATGACTGTCGTTTGTCTCTAATAAAACTAGACTCAATAAGGAATCTGTAAATATAAAGCATGACTTCTAATTATTTTTTTAAAATTTATGGTGAATTTACAAAGTCAGAACAGGGGATCCAGAAATCGCTCTGGCCCTATTTCACAAAAATTTAAACATCTCATAAAATATAGCTCATATACCTGTTTTGCTTCTTCCATATGAAAATAGACTCATCAAGCTTCGATTCCATAACTTATTCATTATTTAATTCCATTTATACTATTTTTATTGATTTTTCAAATTCACGTCACTATTGCTGTCTGAATCTATTTTATGGTTAATTTTACCTATTTCATGGTTTCCATGGATTAGCTAGCAATTTGACATACATAACACCAAATATGATCATGATTAGCCATGCCAATTGCTAATCATTACCAAGCATTTCCATACCACTCAATAACCATATCATAAGACCATATATACAAAATGATTATAATGCTATACATGCCATACTCAAAATATACAAGCCATTATGTCAAGATGGTATACGGATAGTATGAGCGAGCCTCCGACCGTTCCCGATTTCTGAGCTGGCTTGTCAAAACTACAAGGAATGAAAAGGAGGGAGTAAGCATAAATGCTTAATAAGTTCACATGCAAATAGCAAGAAACATAACCATATAAGCAAACATAAAACATCATTTGCATAATCATCACCAAGACAGTCATATCACTTTTTCATTTATCATCTTACCATATTGTTGTTATATCGATTTTTCAACCCGAGGGTTAAGTACATACCTGTTCAAAGTACCCATTTCACAACACTTACCAATACGTCCCTTTCATCTTGAGTATTCATCCATTTCAGTAGAACTTTACCCGTTGAACACATCGGAATATAATTCGGATACATGGAAAGTTTGCACATCAATGCCACATATGTAGCCAAGCTCCCATGTAACCCGCCCATAAGGGAACTCGGACTCAACTCAATGAGCTCGAGCGTTCGCATCCATAAGTGAACTCGGACTCAACTCAACGAGTTCGGATGCCTAGTTACATTTCACGAACTCGGACTCAACTCAACGAGTTCGGACATTTGCATCCATAAGTGAACTCGGACTCAACTCAACGAGTTCGGATGCTCAACCATCCTAGTGACATGTCACTTGTATCCTAATCTATTCCTAAGGTTCAAACGGGATTTTTTCCTTGATCTCACATTGCCGTCTTCCATGGAATATCGGAACCGATACTCGGTAGCAATTCATATTTATCAAGTAGTAAACATAATTTGCATATTACTCAACATTAACCACAAAGCATAATATTTCACGATTAAAAATCAGCATATCATATAATTAACATTAATAACTTAAAAATAACATTTATGCTACATTATTTACACATGAACTTACCTCGTATGCGAAAATGGCTACTTTTGCCATTTCGTCCACAACTTGGTATTTTCCCCATTTTAGCCCGAATTTTAGTTTTCCTTGCTCTATCATTTAAAATATAGTCTAATTAGGACTCACATTATTCAAATTGACCCAAAATCATATTTTGGAAAAATTACAATTTTGCCCCTAAACTTTTGCATATTTACACTTTTTCCCCAAAGCTCGTAAATTAAACTCCAGCCTATTTTCTTATGTTTTATGACATGCTGATCATTTTTCCCTTCTATGGCAACATCAAATTCTCACTCTAACATGTACTTATGACTATTAGGTATTTTTACCGATTATGCCCTTTTGCTCGTTTTCACTTAAAATCGAGTAGCACAAGTTGTCTAACATAATTTAAAACCTCATATTCTATCATAAAACACAAAAATACACCAATTTCACCTATGGGTATTTTTCCAAATATAAACCCTAGGTTAAATTATTGCTAGCATAAGCTAAATCGAGCTACCGGGACTCCAAAAACGTAAAAATCATTAAAAACGAGGCTAGAACGGACTTACAATCGAGCTTGGAAGCTTGAAAAACCCTAGCCATGGTTTCTCCTTGCTATATTCGGCCATGGGGTTGAAGATGAGCACAATTGGCTTTTAATTTTGTATTTTAATTCATTTTACCCCTAAATGACCAAAATGCCCTAACTACTAAACTTTCCAAAAATTCCATCCATGTCCAATTTTTGTCCATAGACTTAGAAATTGGTAAAATTGCTATTTAAGACCTCCTAATTAATATTTCAAAACAATTTCATACTAGAAACTTCTAGAATGCAAGTTTTGCAAATTATTCGATTTAGTCCCTAATTTCAATTTAAGCACTTTATGCATAAAATTTCTTCACGAAATTTTCACACAATCATGCAATCATATCATAGACCTCAAAATAATCATAAAATAATTATTTCTATCTCGTATTTTGTGGTAATGAAACTACTATTCCGACTAGGCCCAAAATCAGGATATTACAACTCTCCCCCCTTCAGGGATTTTCGTCCCCGAAAATCTTACCAGAAAAGTGGTCTTCACTTTTAATCTCATGTTCGGTGCCGAAGAACTTGCACTTAGACTGTACCTCCAATACATCTCTTCAATTTCTCATATGATCTAAAAGCTTACAGTCTCAACTCTCAACTGTTCTTAAATTTTCAACCCTTCTCAGTTTCCCATGATATCATGACATAGAACCCGGTTCTCAACTTGATTTAATGGAGACTGGAATTCCAAGAAATTCAACAATCAAAGAGACCTGAAATTCCATGAATCTGATGAGTAGGAATTCATTCAATACAGATATGATTTATAGATCTCGCCAAACATTTAACAATAGGATACATCACATTTCCTCTTTCCGCCATAGAAATAATTCTGATATGGCCTCAAGAATAATCCTTCTCATTTCCATCCCAATATCAACATTGACAAGGATAATTTTGATAGATTCCAATGCTCGGCTTTAACCCCTTTAACAACTCCAATTTTATGTAACATCGAATGCTCTAAACTATCACATTACCTCACTGTCTTGAAACACATCACAATTCATACAACAGTACATTACTGAAAGTCAGGAAGTCTTTGCTCAATGTAGACTAGTCTAGTTCAGACACTTCGGTTACCAATATTCTCATCTATCCGAACTCTGTCAACATGTAATAAACTTTTCAGCTTTCACAAGATGGAAACATTATCATTCGTAGTGACTTAAACTAATATTCAACTCTTTCTAATAAATATACACTTCTCGTTCAAACTATTTACTCTTTTATCCGTACAAAATGAAATTCTATTATCAGACTTGGGAAAAATAATCCTGACATAATTGTCACATGAAATCTTTCAAATAAATAATTTACCATACCGACTGAAACTCGCGCTTTTATCACCTATGCCTTTACTGATGTCAAATCCTTACACAGAAATTAGAAAAAATCCCAATACTAAAATCACCACATTACTAAGATCAAATTAGAAGTATAGTCATATTTGACATGATTATCACGAGCTGAAGAACCCACTTCGAACATGAGTCGTAATTGACAAATTATGGAACAAAGATAACAAGAAAACCGAATAAAGAAATCCAAGATAGAGAAACCCGGAATAAAGAAATCCAGAATAAAGAGATCCAGGATAAAGAAACCCAAGATACGATACTATGCCGGAGAATCGAAAACCAAATTCATAGAGAAAATACAGAATACCCTGATAATTCTTCAAAGAAAGAAAGTCCAAAAGAAAACATCATTTAATCCCACTGAAATCAAATATAACAGGATAAATATATCTTCCCATACATATATATCAGATGAAGCATCAAGTAGAAGAAACAGAATCATAATATCATACGTATTCTCTCATCAATTCTTATCAGACAAAATGAAATAGAATACCCGATGAAATAGAGCAATATAAATTATAAACCAGTCAGACTACCAATGCTTTCATCCAACACCAGAATTAGAAGACATTCCCATATAACAAGAATTTCTTCAGAAGATCAATAGCCATAGAAATATTTCTGAGAACGGGTGAACACATAGAACATCTCAAAAGAGACTGCTAAATCTGTCCGGTCATAACTGTCACACTCAGATAATTCACATTTCAAATATCATTTCCCCAACTAGTTCTGCCGTCACAAATTTCATATTAAATCATTCACTAAAGAATGTCAGTTCTGAATAAATTTCGATTTACACTTTTCTCGACCTTGCACCTGAGTAATTCGATTTACCAAAGAGAATTCCTTCTCTAACTGGGACAGTGCATAATTCCAATAATCTTTATATCAATCCGATACTTTACTGGCTCTGACTTTACTTATCAGCTCATTTTCAATCTCTAATCATACTTATAATTATTCTATCACTGTACTCTTTGGGTTCTCAACCGGAAACTTATTCAATACAAATCTCATGAAATTTCATTATAAGTACCACTTCGGTAAAGGGGAGGGGTTGTAGGACCTCTGACTCGACTTTCTTATACATACACATATGACACAACTTCCATCATCATAGTAACATCATCAAAATCATGTTATTCATTCATGTTGGCTTACACCAATTTTCCTATTGTCACATCTAGACAATATACTTATGCATACATTCTATGTTTTCTAGATAGCTTTACTTATCCATTCATTTAATTAAATTAAGTCATGCTCATGACATCATATAAGGCCAAACAAACATAGATATTTGCACCACAATTACAACTTTTATTTCGTGCATCATCATGTACATATCGTTACAATCATATAATTCAGTCCAACAATTTAACATAGATAAGTTCATTTCATTATAATCCTTTATCTCATAAAATTATATATCATTAGCATTCATCAACATTCGACGTCCAAATCAAGACAATGACATTTTCATTTGTATCATAATATTATGACCTTTATTCATACCTCTACTACTTTCTATTTATTCCATTCATCTTATCAAGTAAGCCACATACACTACATCATATGAGCATTAAGCAAATATAAATATTTATCACATATGTATCATAAACCTTTATTCATACTTTTCTGAACCGAGACTTATCATAATCATAATTTTACTCAAATACCTTCACATAACATTGAACATGGTCGGCACAGCTCAGTTGGAGAGTACCCTGTCTAAATAAGACGGTACTCATACGCGTCGGAAGACATCACACTATCACAAATCAGTGGCATGTATAGCTCAACTTTTACACATGCTCGGTTAGTCCGAGAACCGACTAAACCTACTCTGATACCACTAAATGTAACGCCCCGTACTCGAGACCGTTGCCGGAGTCGAACACGAGGTGTTAACGGACTTAATTCATTAATTAAACAGCTCATACAATTAATTTTAAAATTTCCAGACAATCTGGCTAACTACATCATAGTCGCTTTAAAAATCATATCTCGAGTTACGAAACTCGAAATCCAATTCCGTAAATTTTTTCTGAAACTAGACTCATATATCTATCTACTAATTTTTTTCTAGAATTTTTGGTTGGGCCAATTAGTACAGTTTATTAGTTAAAGTCTCCCCTGTTTCAGGGTTCAACTACTCTGCATCTGTGTATTACGAATCAAATATCTCCCTGTACAGAGCTTAAATGACTATGCCGTTTGTCTCTAATAAAACTAGACTCAATAAGGAATCTGTAAATATAAAACATGACTTCTAATTATTTTTTTAAAATTTATGGTGAATTTACAAAGTCAGAACAGGGGATCCAGAAATCGCTCTGGCCCTATTTCACAAAAATTTAAACATCTCATAAAATATAGCTCATATACCTGTTTTGCTTCTTCCATATGAAAATAGACTCATCAAGCTTCGATTCCATAACTTATTCATTATTTAATTCCATTTATACTATTTTTATTGATTTTTCAAATTCACGTCACTATTGCTGTCTGAATCTATTTTATGGTTAATTTTACCTATTTCATGGTTTCCATGGATTAGCTAGCAATTTGACATACATAACACCAAATATGATCATGATTAGCCATGCCAATTGCTAATCATTACCAAGCATTTCCATACCACTCAATAACCATATCATAAGACCTTATATACAAAATGATTATAATGCTATACATGCCATACTCAAAATATACAAGCCATTATGTCAAGATGGTATACGGATAGTATGAGCGAGCCTCCGACCGTTCCCGATTTCCGAGCTGGCTTGTCAAAACTACAAGGAATGAAAAGGAGGGAGTAAGCATAAATGCTTAATAAGTTCACATGCAAATAGCAAGAAACATAACCATATAAGCAAACATAAAACATCATTTGCATAATCATCACCAAGACAGTCATATCACTTTTTCATTTATCATCTTACCATATTGTTGTTATATCGATTTTTCAACCCGAGGGTTAAGTACATACCTGTTCAAAGTACCCATTTCACAACACTTACCAATACGTCCCTTTCATCTTGAGTATTCCTCCATTTCAGTAGAACTTTACCCGTTGAACACATCGGAATATAATTCGGATACATGGAAAGTTTGCACATCAATGCCACATATGTAGCCAAGCTACCATGTAACCCGCCCATAAGGGAACTCAGACTCAACTCAACGAGCTCGAGCGTTCGCATCCATAAGTGAACTCGGACTCAACTCAACGAGTTCGGATGCCTAGTTACATTTCACGAACTCGGACTCAACTCAACGAGTTCGGACATTTGCATCCATAAGTGAACTCGGACTCAACTCAACGAGTTCAGATGCTCAACCATCCTAGTGACATGTCACTTGTATCCTAATCTATTCCTAAGGTTCAAACGGGATTTTTTCCTCGATCTCACATTGCCGTCTTCCATGGAATATCGGAACCGATACTCGGTAGCAATTCATATTTACAAGTAGTAAACATAATTTGCATATTACTCAACATTAACCACAAAGCATAATATTTCACGACTAAAAATCAGCATATCATATAATTAACATTAATAACTTAAAAATAACATTTATGCTACATTATTTACACATGAACTTACCTCGTATGCGAAAATGGCTACTTTTGCCATTTCGTCCACAACTTGGTATTTTCCCCATTTTAGCCCGAATTTTAGTTTTCCTTGCTCTATCATTTAAAATATAGTCTAATTAGGACTCACATTATTCAAATTGACCCAAAATCATATTTTGGAAAAATTACAATTTTGCCCCTAAACTTTTGCATATTTACACTTTTGCCCCAAAGCTCGTAAATTAAACTCCAGCCTATTTTCTTATGTTTTATGATATGCTGATCATTTTTCCCTTCTATGGCAACATCAAATTCTCACTCTAACATGTACTTATGACTATTAGGTATTTTTATCGATTATGCCCTTTTGCTCGTTTTCACTTAAAATCGAGTAGCACAAGTTGTCTAACATAATTTAAAACCTCATATTCTATCATAAAACACCAAAATACACCAATTTCACCTATGGGTATTTTTCCAAATATAAACCCTAGGTTAAATTATTGCTAGCATAAGCTAAATCGAGCTACCGGGACTCCAAAAAATGTAAAAATCATTAAAAACGAGGCTAGAACGGACTTACAATCGAGCTTGGAAGCTTGAAAAACCCTAGCCATGGTTTCTCCTTGCTATATTCGGCCATGGGGTTGAAGATGAGCACAATTGGCTTTTAATTTTGTATTTTAATTCATTTTACCCCTAAATGACCAAAATGCCCTAACTACTAAACTTTCCAAAAATTTCATCCATGTCCAATTTTTGTCGATAGACTTAGAAATTGGTAAAATTGCTATTTAAGACCTCCTAATTAATATTTCAAAACAATTTCATACTAGAAACTTCTAGAATGCAAGTTTTGCAAATTATTCGATTTAGTCCCTAATTTCAATTTAAGCACTTTATGCATAAAATTTCTTCACGAAATTTTCACACAATCATGCAATCATATCATAGACCTCAAAATAATCATAAAATAATTATTTCTATCTCGTATTTTGTGGTCACGAAACCACTATTCCGACTAGGCCCAAAATCAGGATATTACAAACAGACAGTACAAAAATTTGACGACATAAGGCCACACGGTCGTGTGCCCCAACTGTGTGGAAATGCTCAAGCCGTGTGGGCCATGTGAAGGCCACACACGCCCGTGTGAGCAACCCGTGTAACTCACTGCCCAAAAGTGCTAAAAATTAAGAGCAGAGGAGACACGGCCGTGTGGAGATCTCATACGCCCGTGTGGGGACACATGTCCATGTGGCCAAGCTGTGTGGTACCAAAAATCATCGAAAACCCTAAATTCCCAATTGCACACGACCATGTGGACTACCTGTGTGAGTCCTATGTGGTCACGAAACCACACCGAAACATCCCAGAAAACACAAATTTTGACATCAAAAGATCTATAACCTCTAATAGTGCAGAAACACCTCCTAACTAGTCGAATTTTACGCAATTTAACAGTGATACAACATTACGATTACGCAATATAGACTTTGGAGAAGCATTGTAAATAATTCTGATTGATCAATAAAATACGCTATATCTTTACTTTCTTATTCTCTTTGTTCTTTACTTTATGTTTTTATTTTATAACATAAATTAAATTATTAATTTTTAAAAAGGTAAAAAATATAATTTTTATTTAATAAAAGAAAATAAAAATATTAAGTTGAATTATTAAAATTTAAAGGAGCTAAAACTGGAATCGGACCATTTAACTAGGGATTAATGCAGTTTGCACAAGCTAGATTAATAGGGGGATTAAGGATATTTGTAAAACTTTTCATTTGTTTAACCAAAGTTGAAGAGAAAAAGAAAATACAAAATAACTCGGATTCAACTAGTTGTGGAGGAAACTGAGACTTGAAGAGAAGAAGTAGCCATTGAAGAAGAGAAGTTGAAGCTTTGGAATATTATGGTGAAATATGTTTTGAGGACCAAATTGATGGAACTTGTACATTTTAAAGAATTAAGATCAAATTAATAAAATATAAATTTTGAAGACCAAATATATTATTATCCTAATTAATAGACCACCATTTTCGTTAACTTTTGAAAAAAGATGGCCAAAATAAAAAGGAGCTAAAAGTGGATAAAACTTTAGGTTCCTTTAAAAATAACAATAAAACATTAATGCAGTAATGAAGTCCTGCTTACTAAAAAGCTAAAAATAGAAGATCCAATACATGCCAAAAAAGAACATCTACTAGAAAAAGGAAAACACCAAAAAAACAGTTAAAAAAAGACATGTATCATTAAATTAATTTAAAATAGATTTAGATTGACGGTGATGTGCAATATGTTTAGTTTATTTTTTGTCTTACGTTATAATTTTTTATTTTATTATTACTGATGTTTTAACATTAACTGCAAATAAATGCATTGCTTATCCAAACCCACCCTTAGACATTTTCATAATTTCTTATATAATTGAGTTTTTTTTACTTAGATAATTAAAAAAAAAGTTAATTGAGAAAATGAGATATTATTTACTAGAATAATATATTTTTTACAATAAAATTTAAGGTATTAATTATAAAAAATAATATTTTAATAAAAATAAATAAAATAATATTTTTTAAAAGAATAATATTTTAGTGTAAAATGAGGCGAAGCCAAAATGCCAGCGACATCCCTTTTTCTCCTCCTAACTTTTGTTTTTTTCTTTTTAATTGAGGTGGTTATGGTATAATTTTGATTTTAGTATCTCTATTTTATAGAAATTAGAAGTTAGCTCTTTTATTTTAATTTATTTTAATTTGATTTTTTTATGTTTTCTAATTTAAAAAGTTAACCAAATTATTTAACACTATTAAATTCGATCATCAAATTATTTACTTCAAGATCAATCGTTTGTCAAATCCATATGCAAAAAATTAATAAAATCATCAATTCAACAATTTATATGTGGCAAATTAGAATATTTTAATAAGTTTATGTTTTAATTATTTTTCGATATCATATATGTTTTCTATAATCATACAATGTCTAGTATTACTTAGTTTGTTTTAAAGGTCTAATTATGAATTAGTTCGTTTTAAAAGTCTAATTATGAATTTTTTCCTCTTTATTTTATAAAAAAAATTTGAGAAATTAATCTATTTATTTTAATTTGTTAAAATTTAATCCTCGTACATTATTAAAACTAATCTAATTGTTGATAAAACATATAAACTTAAACCATTGATTCTTTTTTAGTTTGCCACATATAAATTATTGAATTGATGATTTTATTAATTATGATAATAAAAAGACTAACTTCTAATTTTTGTAAACTAGAGGTATGGAATTCAAAATTATATCACAACCTAACATTTTGACTTCACCCTTTTTACATAAAAATATTATTTTTTATTTTATTTATTTTATTAAAATATTTTTATAGCTGGTGTCGTTTGACACATTAATGATATTTAATTTTATGGTAAAAAACATATCATTCTCATAAATAATTTACAATAAACTTTATTTTCATAATTAATTTTATTTATGTATTATCTAAGTAAAAAAGCCCTATAATTTGGTTAAAATATTAATTTTACATTAACAAAAATGAATTCTATCACCATATCAGGAGAAAATATCGTATGAAATTGTAATTACATATTATTATCATTATTCATTTTCACAAAAAATGAAAAATTAAAATTTTCTCTTAATTTTTAATATTTTTAAAAAATAAAAAAAATCTAATTATTATTCTCTTATTAAAAAATTAAAATTAATATAAAATTAATAATTTCATAAAATTATTTCTCCCAATATCACAAGAAGAACAGCAATAAATGTCATTATCCCTTTGAAACCATTCAGAATCAAACACCATGGGAAAGAGAGTGGCGGAAAATTTAATGGAGTCCGGTGGCTGCCCCACTACCCTTATCTTTCTTTTCCCTTTACGATATTTTACACAATCGGATGAAAAGTAAATGACAAAAAGAGACAGAGCAAAGTACAAAATATGATGATTAGATATGAAAGAAAGGAAATTTTGGAGTTTAATTCAATCCAATAAATATAAATTTACTAAAATTGTATATCAACTTTCAACAACGTATTTTATGTTCCATTTACTTTTAATATCTTCTTAAAAATTTTGTTTATTATGTTATTTATATGATTAAATTGACTAAGAATTCAAAATTAAAATGTAAACAAGATAATTAATGATTATATTTATGATGATGAAATACAAAAACTGCATAACTCATACAGAAAGAGAAGATTTGGAGAAAAAAAAAAAGAACACCATAATTGAAACTCCATTAAATTCAGAGTTATACCAAAGAAGAATATTTTTGAAAGAAAGATAAAGCTTGAACCTAAATTAGTAAGGCGGTGGAGGAGGTGGTGGTCTAGCAGTTGGAGCCGAAATCACATCTGATCCACCACCGAAATGACTACTGTACATCGAAACCCCACAAGATTCTGAACCGCCGGCGTGACCAGTACTATCTCCGCCGCCACCAGAAAACGGCGGCGACTGTCCTTCACCTTCACCATCTCCACCAGACGACATCGTATTCCTAGTTTCGTCTCCTCCTCCTCCTCCTGGTAACTGATGATATGAAGGGTTGTTAAACGTAGCGGCAACTATATACACCGTGCCAGCCGCCACCAAGGAGCCAGCCACGAAACCTCCAACGATCTGGCCTTGAGGACCCGCTAAAGAGATAGAGAACGTGTTCGGAACCTGATACGACGTCGTTGGGGGTAGGAACGTGGCTGAGAGGGATAAGATGTCGAATCTGCCATGGAAAGTTATGACAGCTCCCGGCGTAGACGAAAGTTGGCGGATAGTTACATTGGAAACGGTTCCAGATCCTGTAAGTACGCAGATTCCAATGTTTTTGCGGCGAGAGAAGGTAGAGATAGCATCAACTACGTCGTTCCCTCCAGGGATTTCGAGAACGTAAGGATTCATGGCAGGGTTAGGTTCCCGAGAGAAGAGGAGGGGTTGTTTGGGCTTATTTTTGGAACCTGGAGGACGACCCCTGGGTCGTCGAACAACTTCAATGGAAGCTCCATCGGCACCGGCGCTGCCAAGACGAGGGAGAGAAGAATTGAGGGTGGTGGAAGGGTCATTGGGGTCATCGGAGATAGGAGGTTGGGATTGGTGAGAGAGAGGGAAGTGATGAGAGAAAGGTTGGTTTTGGCGTTGGTGGTGGTGGTGGTGAAGTTTAGAGAACATGTTGTTGGGATTTCCTTTTTCGTAATCTACATATTCACCTTTCATGATGAGATTTTTTTATTTTTATTGTTTTCTATAAATGGCTTTGTCTATATGTATGATTGATGAGGTTTTTTGAAATAAAATAAGAATTAAAAGAGAAAAAATAAAACAGGAAAAGAACAAGATGGAAGAGAAATGCAAGAGAGGCGAGGAGAAAGGTGTGGACAGTGGATTTGTGGAAAGACGGGCAAAGGGAGACAGATAATAAATGGGGATTGGGGATTTGAGAGTGAGAGAGAGAAGAGAAGGTTTTAGACTTTAGAAATAGAAGAAAGACACAGAAAGTGAATGGCAGCTTTGAAACTAATGGCCCCTTTGGATGCAAACGCACAACAGTGCGTTGAATGTTTTCCCCTCTATTATCAATCTCACTGCACTGGACTAGACTTTGGACAGCCTTTGGATGTGTTGGCTTCCAGTACAGTGAGGAATTTCTACTGCACTGGACAGCCTTAAGCTGACTGGTGCTAAAAGCTTCAGTAAAAATTTAGCAACTTCAGTTACTTTTTCTTTTCCTCTTTTACCCATCTATTCTTCAGTTGCATTCTTCAGGTTTTTCTGATGTTTGGTTACCCTTCTTCTCCTCTTTCCCATTCCCTTTCCCCTTCCCCTTGGGTTGCAAATCAGTTTGGTCAATGACCTCTTCCGGTTCCTCCTTCATCCAGGTAAGGCTCTTTCTCCTTCTTCCGTTCTTCATTCCTTTTTCAGATCGTTGAAATCAAGGAGAAATCCAAAGACCTACATGCTCTAATCAGGTATTCCATTAAAAACTAATAGCTTTTATTTATCGATTTTTAAATGTGCATGCATATAATTATTTGAAGAAACAAATAGTTCGTTGTGGAAATTCTTATATGAGATTTTTTTTTCTTCTACTGAATTTCTGGGTTTTGTTGGAATCCTTGAAAAATATATATTTCCTTGTCTGATCGTGATGATATTGACTAGATTGGTTGTCTTTGGATTACATTAATGACCTTTCGATTGGAAAAAGAAGTGTTGGGTCGATCTTGCTTTTGACCAATGATGAGGGTTTAGTGAATATCAGAATTATGGAATCAATTTATGTTTTCTTTCCGATAATTTTAATTGTTTGCAATGATAATTGTTCAAGTGGAAAACTTTTACTGTGAATATCAGAAAAATTGTATTTTGAAACATTACAGGATTGGCTTACTCTGTTTGGTGCAATTACAGCTTGGATCAAAATACAATGTGCAAATTCAGCTCTCATTAGGGCAAGCTTGAAGACAGAAAACAAAACATATAATTGTATAGGGACTGTTTTGGCTAAGAATGGTTGCTGGTCATTTCTCAAAGGTGGATTTGTTCTTGATTCACCTTCAAATTTAGCTTTACTGCTATTCCAAGTGAACCTGTTTTCAAATCAATATAAATTTAGGCTTTTATATGTGAAAAAGATTGAGCATTAGATTATTAATGCTGTCACTGATTTTTGCTTCTAAGAACCCTTTTTTTTCTAATGTCCTGGATATGCAGAACTCAGATGATAGAGACATTGATATAACAATTGATAGTTCCTCGTTACAGCCATTTACAGAACAAGAATGGAGGTTTAACCAGCAATTCATGATTAACACTGTAATTACTGTTGACACACTTTGTGAAATGATATTTCAACAATGGTAATGTTCAATATCTTAACAAAATTACTTACCGTCTATTTTTTCCCCAGCAAAGGAAGCGTGCTGTAACAATACATGTCTCAGATCAACAAGGTAATAGGTTGCAAGGAGCAGTAATAACTATAAACCAAGTCTCAAAGGATTTTCCATTTGGTTCTGCAATAGCACACACCATTCTTGGGAATTTGCCCTATCAGGTATGTGTTCATATTCATTTCTTAATACTTGTCGGACAATGCTAGCTAATTGATCTTGTTTTCTTTTTGTCTTCCAGAACTGGTTTGTTGAATGATTCAATGCAGCAGTGTTTGAAAATGAACTGAAATGGTATGCAACAGAACCAGATCAAGGGAAGACCAACTACACCTTAGCTGACCAAATGCTGGAGTTTGTTAGAGCCCACCAAATAATAGCCAGAGGCCACAACATATTCTGGGAAGACCCCAAGTACATGCCTGCATGAGTGAAATTACTTTTGTCTTCTACTAGATTAAAATGTTTTAGGCAGTTGAAACTAGCAACTGATGCAATTTCTTTCTTTGAGCATCTAATACATTAATAAGTAGTGTCGTGAAATTCTTATGAAAAACTTCTAGTTTTTGTAAAAGACAATGTTAATGAAACCCTTGCCGAGGAAATGAATGGAAATCTTTTCTAAAATGTAAATAATGGGAAAGAAATGAGGTGAAGCACATAAATCTCTTCAAGTAGCAAATATATTGTGCAGTTGTTTTGCTGAAGAATATGTGGACTTACTGTTGTATCAATTGACTGAATTCATAGTTGGTAGCAACTTAATATTATGTTCGGTAATGATTTTCCAGTGTATCCATCGCCTAGTGAGCAGTCAGCAGCTGACGATGCTCAAAAGCAAAAGCTGGATGATGCCGACAAAAAAATTACTATTTTTTTATTCCATAATTCTATTCCTTTTAGTGTTGCTAAATCCATGTATTTGCATGTTGAATTTTATATAAGCAAATTAAGTGATCAGTTTACTAATGCAGGGAAGAAGCAGATGAGTTGTGCCGAACTCGGGAGAAGAAAGATGACAGTTCATGCACTGCCTCAGAAATGTTTTTTGAGCTGTTGATGTATAAACATTTTCCTTCTTTGAGCTAAATACTATTTGTTGTTTACTTATAAGTGATCTTTGAGCTGTTACCAGTAGTAATTTAGATTCTTGGTCTCCAAAATGTTGGTGTATAAACAATCATGAGAAGGAAAATGTTCGTTTTGCAGCCAACAGAAATTTCATGGTTTTTATGTTTATTGATTGTAGGCTGTCAGAAAAGATAATAAACAACAGTTTAGCCTTCTTGAGGAAAATGGGGAGCTTCTGATACGTGCAAACCAAGGCCACACCGTCATGGTGATGAATCTTTCTTAAAAATTTATTAATTTCTTCATGCTTTATCTGAATTGTCACCTTAGATTATTTTTAGCTGTTGTTTTGAGCATCTTTATTTATGTCTATGCACTTCTAAGGAAGATATTGTATGTCACGTTGGCAGACAGTTGAGCCCGAAAGATTATTAAAACAAATCCTTTCAGCTGATGAAGTGCAATGTAAGAACATCATGTCTCTTAGATTTATGGACTTTCTTTATGCCTTTTATTTTGCATAATCCTCTTGATTTTCCCTGAGATGATTGTTTGCGTACATGGAACCTATAAAAGGAATTTGGAATCAATTTTGGAGTCAGGTTTGAAGCGCATGAAAAGATTGCATGTTCACTTTTCAAGTGGCTTACCGACTGACGGTGAAGTGATAAGTGGTGAGATATCATGAAATTTCTCTTTACTGTTCCTCTGAACTTTGACATACGAACTCCTTCATTTTACTCTCTATTTTTAATATGCCAGCACGATATACGTGACAAACTGCTTAGGGGTGTTATTATGCTTGTTATGAAAGGGGATTACTAAGATGCCGATATATAACGTGAATTTTAAGCAATAATGGGAAATGACAAGCACTAATCGGCATAAATTGAGTTTTAGTGAATCTAAATGCTGTACAGGGCTTATGATGATTTGTTCTTTTACCCTCTTCAGGTATGAGATGAGATGTTAAACGTTTTGATCTATCTTGATGTTAGAAAAGCTTTGGAAGGTAAGCATGCTTGCAGTTATTGCTTCAGTTCATAGAATCATGAAAGAAGCAAGTCATCTTTCTCACTTTTCTTTAGAGTGTGGCCGAACATATATTGATTTGTTCTTGCCAAACTACGGTTCTTAAGTTGTCTTCGCTTGTTTTCTTGATGACTGCAAAAGGCATGAAGCTTTACATTTCAGACAACAAAGTGATATTGACTGAGGGTTTTGACGGGGTGGTACCTGTCAAGTGCTTTGAGAAAATAGAATCATGGCCAGACAGAAAACATATACCTTTCTCAAATGTTTAAAATTGAATGATGAAATGATCAGCTTTTTTTTTTTTTACTTTCTTTTAAACCTGTGTGATGACAAATTTGTATTTATAAAAGATGACCACCATTCATATTTGTCCAAGTCGATTACAATAAGAGTACATTTTATCTATATAAATTGTTAATCCAAGTCTGTTCAATCTTTAGACAAAATGAACCTTGCTAAACAAGTTATGCGTGCAATTTAGTTGGAGAGGTTTTTTGTTAGCTCATGTAAGACTTTTGTTGGTTAAACTATTAGAAATTCAAGAGCAAATTGGGTCCTCTAATATAAAAATAAGCAATTTAGTCCTTATATGCTTCGTTTTGAAGCAAACAAGTAACTTTTGAATAGTTTTAATATTTTTCTTATCTAAATGCTCGTGGAAAAAATTGAAAATAAATATGTTTAAAAGTTTAATCATAAAAAATCCATCTTTCTACAGAAAATATAACAAAAAAAGAAGAAGTTAAAATGAAAGAAGAAAACAACATTGAAGACCAAAATTGCTGCAATTCAAATCTAGAAACAAAATTGAAATTGAGAAAATAAAATTTACGTTCTAAATTTTAGAGTTTGAAATTGTTGATGCACAAACAATAGAATCCTAATTTTTCAATGGACAGAAAATTACTGATGAGATGAGTTGAAAGGTGCTTTACGGTCGGAAATGAATACATAATTGGGAATATGAAGAAAAACCCTAATTCATTATGTTGTTAAGTAAATTGAACTTGAGTTGTTGATGGTAAAGTAACAATCATAAAATCAATATTCAAAGTCAAGTTCAAATATTTTAATATTTGATAGAAGAAATTTATGAAGTTTGTTGATACAATCATTAGAATATTTAATACTAAGAATTTTATTAAATTATATATTTTTGTTAAATTATATTTAATCATAATTATTTTAAATTATATTTTATAGTATAATATATTATGATTTTAGTAAATTCATATAAGAATATTTAATACTAAGAATTTTATTAAATTATATATTTTTGTTAAATTATATTTAATAATAATTATTTTAAATTATATTTTATAATATTATATATTATAATTTTAGTAAATTCATATATTCTATTAAATTATATATTTTTATTAAATTATATTTAATAATAAATTTTAATCATTTATTAATTTTGTAATTGTTAAATAATTTTAAAAACTTCTATTATATATCATTTTTAAGCTAATGTCCTTAAAGGTCATTTTCTATTTTCACCTCACCGCTACAGCTGCGTTTGAATCCAAACACACACTCCACCGTTGTTTCTAATCTCACCGCTACAGTATCCAATCTCACCGCTACAGTAACTAATCTCACCGCCACCGTTGTTTTTAACCTCACCGGAGCTAAACACACCGCCCATCCAAACTAAACCTAAGTAAAAGACTAATTGCGCCGCCGCTGGTGGCGCGTCCCGTACGACGCTACTTACATGTTCTTTTACAAATATATTTTTTACATAATAAAAATTCACACATGCTGGTAAAACTTAATGTTTGATTCAAATGTCAACTTAATGTTTGGTTCAAATGGTCGGTAAATTCAATCATAATTTTAAAAATAATAATTATTTTATACGAAGCTTATAATTACTTATAACTCTTCTCCAACGTGTAAATATAAGGATAAAATATTAGAGGTAAACAAAACTAGAAAAAATTTAAATTTTTTTATAAATTTCGAATTAATTAAATCGAGTCTCAAATAAATAATTCGAGTTCGAGTTCGAGTCGAATAGATTTATACAATTTAAATAACCTGAATAACTCAAATAGTAAATTGATGTAAATAACCTTTTGGTCATTATCAATTTTAAAAATTAGCAAATTGGTTTTTTTCACAACAAAAATTACAAATAAAATTCAAAATAATTTTTAAAAATTCAAGAATTTATATATTTTAAAAATAAAAATATTAAAAATATATACTAAAATCTTAAAAAAATTCTCAAGAATATATGAAAAAAATTATTTTTTAAAAAATCCTAAAATATTAATTTTGGGACCTAAGTAAGTAAATTAATAAATTCGAATACTAAAGTATCTTATGTTTCTTCTTATTTTGTTTTAAATGAGTTTTCAAATATATATGGTTTCAAATTATGTGTTCTAATATGGAATTAGTTATATTGTAACAAAATTTTAATTTGACATGTTTAAAATTTTTAATGTAACTCGAACAATTTCACTTGATTCGACTTGACTCGAATTTCATTTTACTCGACTCGCTTAAAAAAATTAAATTGAGTTATAAAATGAGACTCATCAATTCGATTAACTCGAATTCTTTTACTCGATTCGATCGAATGCTTACCCCTATAAAACATGCTTCAACGTGATCAAACACATGCCCTCTTATACTAGCAACAATGCTAATACTAACCGAACTAAAACTCAATCAACAAAAAAAATTTAAAATTACATACCGAAAAAAATAATTTCTTAATTGCAAAATATAATATATTCTACTCCTATCTTTTTCAAATAATGAGGTGTTGGGATCAAGGAATTTTTGCTTATCTTTGATAATAGTATTCCTATTTAGATTATTTAATACATTGCTCACTATTTTACATTATATTATTTGTTTTATTTGGTTGAAATGTTACATTGTGATATTTTATTGACGAAATGTAATATTATAAAAAATTACATTTTACTATAAATAGAGATGAAAAAAGTATTAAGCTATTCCGAGAGAAAAAGATGATTGTGAAATAAATAAAATAACTAGAATAATAATATATAAATTGTTAAAAATTCTTACTAATAAGCAATTAAATAATGATAATATAGTTCCTTATAATAATATTAATTAATTACAATTTAATATATTGTAATAAAAAATGCAATATAATAGACAAATGTTAAGTTTTCTCTAGTAGTAGTAAATCTTAAACTAACACATGAATTTTGATCTAGTATGCAATATGCTATATATGAACTTTGATTTAATGTACTCATATAAAATAAAAAAGGTTTTGATTTTGGTTCAATTGTGAACATTTATAAAAATAAATAAATACATCAATTTCGTGTTAGATAAACATAATTGTTTGTATATGTAATATGTAAACATAAAATGGTGTTATGTCAATAACAATGATAGTGGCTTGTGAATTTTTTTTAATTAAATTAGAATGTAATGTATGTAATTGCACAAGGTTAAAGTTAATGTAACACATTGCACGTTAGATTAAAGTTCATGTGTAGTTTTGAGATTTGCCCATAATAATAATGTTAGTGTTGATTTTCAAATGTTTTGATATAGCAAAATAAATTTAAAATTTCTTTAATCAAATATGTAACACTTATTTTCAAGTGTTACAAACTGAAAAACAATGTTCTTAAATGACTTAGATAGTTCACAAACATTTTTGAGCATCTCCAAGACCTTTCAAAAGTGTTTCTAAGCTTACAAAACATTTCTCAGGCCAAGTGCCGAGACTTGGTCTCTCAAGTCTCGATACCTTTCAAACAGAGGTTTTGAGAAGGGTATAATGTTGAGACTTAATTGCTAAGTCTAAATACCTAGCAACCAAGTCTTGAGACTTTGAGCTGCAAGTACCTTGACTTGTCAAATAGTAAGCACATGCCTTTTGAGAGCAGTATAGTCTTGAGGCTTACTACATTAAGTCTTGAGACTTGTTTATCTAGTCTTAAGACCTCAAGATTTCTAATGTTTATTTTTCAACCAAGTCTTGATACCTATCCTTCAAGTATCGCAATTTGACCTTGCAAACTACATTAAATGCTTGAGATTAATTCTTCCAATTGTTAGAAATTCCCTCCAATGGCTTTAAGCACTCAGAAATCAATTAGAGGCTATAAATACAAGTCCAAAACAATTGAAAACTTAAAAGACACATGTCACTACCCAAAATATAGGGGGTTAATTGAAATAATTAACCAAGTAATGACCTAGGCTTAGTGGTTATGTAGTTAGTGCACTCCCCAGAAGTTCTAGGTTCTATCCACTCCTCTATCATTTCTTTCTTTTTTTTTCTTTTCTTTTCAGCAAACTACAGTCTAAAATAAATTTAGTTGAGGTAAAAATTTAACAAGAAATAGGCCTTGGCCTAGTGGTAATACACTTTCTTCTCCACCCTTGCCAACTGTATTCACGCCACCCAAAACTCTATTTTCCCTTTTTAATTTCAACAACAAAAGTAAATTATCATGCAACCCCTAAAAGTTTGAAAACTTAAGTATTTAATCCCCTTTTTCTAATCACATTAGAATTTTGTTTCCTTTTCCAATATAAAGAGAATTGTTTCCCTCTATTCTTTATATTTTCTCCTATTTTCTTTCAATAATATTTTTCTTCATTGTTGATAATTATTTTTCCCCTGAACCAATTTATCTCTCATTTCGTTGTGCTTCTATCGGATTAACGAATCGTGGTCAGTTACATCTCTAACTTTCCCAAGCATCGGCAAATGTCTTTGTTTTGTCAATCGAATTTTAAAATTCGTAATATCAATATCCCAAAACTAATCTATCATTTGATTAAATAATCTTTTACAATTTCTTGCTGAGTTCTTGAAAATCTTGATTCAATTGTTATAAAAGACGAAATCTAGGTGAATTGAATAATCTTGACAAAGTCTTGATTAAATAATCTTTTAATGTTTATGGACCAAATCTAGGTGAATTGAATCAAGCGAAGAACGAATACGCCTCAGAGTCTTTAGTTGAACACAAACAGTTTACCAAGTGAATTAGAAAGTTATAAGAGACTTAACTGTCTTTAAGACCATGGCTTACACGAGTCACCGCCAAGGTGTAGTATGCTTTGTTTACATGAGCACTATTCAAGTTGGTTCTAGTAACGAGATAAGTTGGGAGTCAATTGTATTGATTTAACCCTCCTCACAGATGGTCAAAAAATAGCGTAGATCTTTGCCAGATTTTCTTTTACCTACCCCCGAATTTGTTAGAGAAATCAGAGGGATTGAGAGTATATAAAGTGAAGGGAGGACATTCCAAATGGATTTTCTTTTTACTAGACATTCTGGTCTTTCTTTTTATCCTAAATGTTCTCTTCTTCTTCATTATGCTAAAGCTAAGATTTCATTTAATTAGTGGATGATTCAACCTTCTAGTAAGTCTTATAGCTTTGTATGTAACGATTGTTAAGTAGGAAGGATGTTAAAAGATGTTAGAACAGTAGGGTATGAGAGGAAGGCCCTGTATAGGGGTCACATATAGTTGAAACATTAGCAGGCTATATGTAATGGGATTTTTAATGGAAATTCCTTATTCTTGTAAGCATTGTTGTTGCTGGTTTGGAAAGGACAATTGAAACAGAAGCTCCAGGCCGAGGTATAGGTAAGTTTCTAGTGCGTCTTTAGACCCATCTCCTATACATTATCTTACAATTATTCTTTATATGGTTGATATCCATATAGATGAACATATCTTCTTGAGGAGTTACAATATGTATGTATGTTTGTGTGTTTTATAGGAAGCATTTCTATGTATGCACAGAAGTGCATGATGTGTTGCATGAAAATGACGATGTGTGATAAACATGTATGAGTGAAATTTGTGTAAATGTATCCATTATGTTAATCGAGTGATGGATGACAAAGTATGGTTGGTGACAAAGGGGTTTGGGTAAAGTGTTAAGAAAATATGTGAGATGATAACGGACCTCGCGGTGGAGCTTTGATGATGTTCGTTGAGACAGTAAAAATAAAGGCCAATATGGCGAGACTGTAGTCCTTTAAGACAGTAAACACGAGAAAAGGCCAGTATGGCAGATATGTAGAAAGACCATGACTATGGCACATTTTGAAAATGGTGGATGAGTCACATTTTTCTACTAGGGTTTCTGCGTGTCCTAGAGTGATGATGGGCAAACTTCAGGCGAAGTTATCTAGGAAGTCCTTGTAGTGAATTCTCTAAAAAGCCTACGTGGCATATTATTCAGAAAACCTTATTGGCGAAGTTATCTATGAAGCCCTTGTGGCGAATTATTTGAAAGGCTTATGTGGCGTATTATTTGAAAAACCTTAGTGGCGAAGTTACTTGAGAAGCCCTTATGGCGAGTTATCTAGAACGTCTGTATGGTGACTTCTGTATTGCCTAAGTGTAAGATGTTTGCCCGTCATTGTGGTGAGATTTGGGTATGCCTTTGTGGCATTTTCTGAAAGAGTTCTCAATAGTGTGCTCGACTGATGAATCCACCATAGTAACTCGTCAGGGCAGGGAGCTTGGCATATCCTGTAATATCCTGAATTAGGGCCTAATCGGAATAGTGGTTTCGTGACCACAAATCTGAGATAGAAATAATTATTTTATGTTTATTTTGAGGTCTATGATATGATTGCATGATTGTGTGAAAATTTCGTGAAGAAATTCTATGCATAAAGTGCTTAATTTGAAGTTAGGGACTAAATTGAATAAGTTGCAAAACTTGCATTCTAGAAGTTTCTAGTATGAAATTGCTTTGAAATATTAATTAGGAGGTCTTAAATAGCAATTTAACCAATTTCAAAGTTTATGGACAAATATTGGGCATGAATGGAATTTTTGGAAAGTTTAGTAGTAAGGGCATTTTGGTCATTTAGGGGTAAAATGAATTAAAATACAAAATTAAAAGCCAATTTTGCTCATCTTCTTCACCATGGATGTGTATATCGAGGGAGACTCCATGGCTAGGGTTTCCAAGCTTCTAAGCTCGATTGTAAGTCCGTTCTAGCCTCGTTTTTAATGATTTTTACGTTTTTAGAGTCCCGGTAACTTGATTTAGCTTATGCTAGCAATAATTCAACCTAGGGTTCATATTCGGAAAAATACCCATAGGTGAAATTTGTGTATTTTGGTGTTTTATGATAGAATATGAGGTTTTAGATTATGTTTGTAATGACCCAAAATCCACGGGCACCCGAAAAGTGAGTTATAGGGCCTCCGTCTTAGTGAAATAAGTTCAAAAATAATTATTAAAAATATTTATGGCCTAGTGGTGTGTCTAATTAGGATTTAATTAGGTGAAATTAGCTTAATTTAGAATAATTAGCAAAAAGAACTAAATTGAAAAAAGGGTAAAAGTTTAATTCTAAAGTAATAGAAAATAAAAAGGATCAAAATGGCAATTAAGCCGTTTACATAAATTGAGGCTGCAAATGGAAGAAAAATCAAGATTTTTCTTGAATGTGTGTATTATATATATTAAAATTATTATTATGGTTTTATAATTATTATGATTATTTAATGAATATTATATTTTAAATAAATTAAATAGTTGATAAATATATGGTAATAAAATATACATGTGTAAAAATTATATTGGTACATTTGTAATTTAAATACTAAATTACTTATAATTTAAGTAAAAAGATATTTGTTAATTAAATAATTAAAATTTTAAATTATGAGATTTTTGTTTGAGAAACAAATTAAATAATGACAAATGTAATAAAATTATTGGTACAAATGTAGAATTAAATATGTGTACAATTGTAAAATATGTAAATGATGTTAAAATAGATATTTAAAATAAATATATTATAATATATGCTAATTAAATAAGTAAAGCAAACAAATATAAAGAGAAATAAAGAAACAAAAGGGAATAGAAACAGAATTGAAAACGGGAAGTAGGGGAGAAAAAGAGAAAGAAAAATGGAAAGAAAAATAAAATAGAAAACTAAGGATTTGAAGCTTGGAGTTAATTTGGTACGTCAATTAAGCCCTTTTTAGTTAATGTTGATGTTTTAGAAGCTTTGAAACAAGATTTTGATGAAATTAAGTTGATAGTTCAAGAGTTCATATGTTTCCAAATATGGTTCATGTTGGACAAGTTATGGAATTAGGGATTTAATTGAATGAATTCTAAGTTAGAATTGATTAAGGGATTAAATTGTAAACTAAGCTATAAGTTTTATGTTGTAGGGACTAAATTGAAGAAATTTTGAAATTAGGGAAATATGCAAGAAATTTTATAGTTAAATATAAGTTTAGACAAAATTTGAATAGAAAAAGAGAGTGAATTGGATTAAAAAAATAATTAAGTTTAGTTAGGATTAAATTGGGAATAAGGTAGGAATTGTTTAGAAATTTAATTATTTATTATAATTAATGCTGTAAATAATAATGTAAATTACTATTATTTTCGTAGCCAACAAAGAACTTGAAGCATCAGCATCAAAAGGAAAGGAGAAAGTCATCGAGGACTAAAACGGGAGAATTACGGTGTGTATTACTATAATTCGAATTTTAATTATTATTGATTGCTGAATTTTTAATTGTTATGTATGGTAAGTAAGACTTGAGGTAAGTATGTGAAATTGATATGAATATTGAGTGAAAATGAAAGTGATGCAAATTGAATTAAATTGAATAGAATAAGTGAATTATGGAATATGTGATTATTTGAAAAGTGTATTGATTGAAAAATGAATGGTAATTTGAATTGTGAATTGAAAGTGATATAGAATTGAGAAAGTGAATTGAATACCCTATTAACTAGTCGGGCTGAGTCGGATATAGTTGGCATGCCATAGGATTAGAAGTGTTCAGGGATGCTTCGACCTCGAGTCGATAAGACACTGGGTGTCACTAAATTTCTTCGGATAGATTCGATGAGGTACTGGGTACCAACTTTACTTCGGCTAGGCCGATGAGACACTGGGTGTCAAGTATTACTTCGAACTATCAGATGAGGCACTGGGTGCCATATTAGTGTGTTTGGTTGGATCCGTGTATCTGCCAAAGTCCGAGTTACGTTAATAGGGTGAAAAATTGAAATGTGAATTTAAGGCATTGAAATAAAAAAGAATTGAATTATGAATAGCAATTGGAATTGTGATAGAAAGAGAAAAGTATGAGCTAAATTTTCATAAGTGGTTTAAATTCAAGTTTGTGAAAAATACATTGATTGACGAATAATTAAATTGAATTGTTATTATGAAATGATAAAAATAAAAATAAAGTATGAATTAGTATTTAAGAAATTAATTGTTATGTATTTTAATATTTATATTTTTATTATTGATGATATATTTTGAATTATGGTAATACCACTGAGTATATCCATACTCAGCGTACGGTTGTTTCCGTGCGCAGGTTAGTAGAAGTCAAGTGTCCCGGCTCAGCATCCAGAACAATCCCGACTCCAACACAAATTTGGTGATGTATATTTTTCTTTTGGGTAAAGGTGGCATGTACATAGGTGTTGTTTAGTCACTTGAATATGTATATTACTTTGGGTAGTGAATGATGAATTATAAGATTTAGATGGTTAAATGAATGAAGTTTTTAATCAATTTAGAATGATGCTATGATAGTTATTAAGTTAAAAATTATGTTAATGATATAAATATTAGTTATATGAATGTGAAACATTGGTGTTGGTTGTTTTGGTTTGAATTTGCAGGGTGGTTTTAGGTAAAAACAAGCAGAAATGCTACCGAAATTTTTAATAATAATAAAAAAATTTCCCGGAATACTCGAACAAGTCTCGTTCTACTTTTAATACGTGTTTGAACTTCGAGAGTCCAATATAGGGACTTAATTATTATATTATACTATGAAAGTTATATTAATTGTAAATTATTCGTAAGTTATCTAATATATCCGGTAATGCCTCATAACCTCGTTTCGGCGACGGTTTGGAATTAGGGGGTGTTACAGTTGTTGGTATCAGAGCTATCAGGTTTAGCCGATCCTCAGGCTAAATTGGGCTCGGAAGTGAGTTTAGGAGTACATGCCATTGTCGAGTTGAAATTGAGTCGGGATTTTTGGATGCTAATATATTTATTTGATTTTGTTTTATAGATAAAATGTCAGATGAAAGACTGGATAATGTTGAACATAAAATGTATACTGGAAGTCAAGAATTAGAAGAAACTGAATCTGCTACACCTAGTGTGAATCCGTTAGATAATCAACCTCCTAACGTAGGGAGAGAAAGAAATACCTTACAACTATTAAGAGATATAGCTGATGCATTACAGCATATAGTGAGAACTATACCTGCTACTACATCTGTACCTACTATCAGACAGGCCCCGATTAAAGAGTTACGAAAATATGGTGCCATGAAATTTCAGGGATTAAAAGGAGATGATCTGTCCGCTGCTGAAAATTGGATGGAAACAACAAAAAGAGTTTTGCAACAATTAGATTGCACCCTGCGAAAGAGTCTAATATGTGTTGTATCACTATTACAAGGAGAAACGTATCTCTGGTGGGAATCTGTGGTTAGACATTTGCTGGATGATCAGGTAACTTGGGACTTGTTTCAAAAAGAATTTCAGAAGAAGTATATTGGGGAATTGTACATCGAAGAGAAAAAGCAAGAGTTTTTAGTGTTGAAACAGGGGAATATGTCAATACTGGATTATGAGCGAGAGTTCTCTAGATTGAGCAGGTATGCTTTAGAATATATTCCAACCGAGACTGATAGTTGTAAACGATTTCTACGGGGACTGCGAGATGAAATCAAGATTCAATTGGTAAGTCTCAGAATTACTGAACTTGTTGATCTGGTTGAGCGAGCAAAAATGATAGAATAAGTACTGGGCCTGGATAAAAAATCAGAAATTGGTAAATCAGCTGGGAAACGTATGGGAACTACTAGTTCTAATCCATTACCGAAGAGATTCAGAGAATCAAGAAGTGACTGGAGATCCAGTTTTAATTCAGACAGAGGTGGTAGAAGTAGAGGTAAACAGATGACAGTATCTACTAGCAGTATGAGAGGTCCATCTCGAAGTGTAGAAATTCCAGACTGTGAGCACTGCGGGAAGAAACACAGAGGAGAATGTTGGAAAGTAACTAGGGAAGAAACACCGATAGTGCTGCACCTGTATCGTCACAAAGATCAATATCTACTACTAGAGGCAGAGGGTCAAGTAGGGGTAGTTCGGCTTCCAGAGGAGGTGCTGGTAGAAGGAGCAGTGATATTGTTACTCAGCAGTCTGAAGCCAAAATACCAGCCAGTGCTTATGTGGTCAGAAAACGAGAAGAAGGTGATGCTCACGATGTGGTGACAGGTATAATTTTTACTGTATTCTAAGCCTGTTTATGCTTTGATTGATCCTGGATCTTTGCATTCTTATATTAATTCAAAATTAGTTGAATCGGGGAAATTAAAATCTGAAATGTCTAGAGCGTCTGTAGAAGTGTCGAGTCCGTTGGGGCAAACAATATTAGTGAATCGAGTATGTCCGAGATGCCCGTTAATTATATAGAATAAAACTTTTCCTGTTGACTTGTTGATTATGCCATTTGGGGATTTTGATATAATATTGGGAATGGATTGGCTATCCAAATATGGAGTAATTTTGGATTGTTATAAAAAGAAGTTTAGTATTCAAACAGACAGTGGAGATCGGATTGACGTAAACGGTATCCGTACTGGTGGGCCGGCACGTATCATTTCAGCAATAAAGGCTAGTAAATTACTTCAACGGGGTTGTTCAGCATATTTGGCATATGTTATTAACTCAGATTCAGTTGGAAGTCAATGTAGCAAGATCCGAACAGTTTGCGAATTTCCTGATGTATTTCCTGAGAAATTACCGGGTTTACCGCCCGATAGAGAAGTTGAATTTGCTATAGAGGTTTATCCGGGCACAGCACCAATCTCTATACCTCCATATCGAATGTCACTTACAGAGTTAAAAGAGCTGAAAATACAGTTGCAAGATTTTTTAGATCGTGGCTTTATTCGACCAAGTATATCACCGTGGGGAGCTCCGGTATTATTTGTTAAAAAGAAAGATGGCTCTATGTGACTTTGTATTGATTACCGACAGTTGAACAAGGTGACAATTAAAAATAAGTACCCGTTGCCTCGCATTGATGATTTATTTGATCAGTTGAAAGGAGCTTCTGTGTTTTCGAAGATTGACTTAAGGTTGGGTTACTATCAGTTGAAGGTAAAAGAAAGTAATGTACCAAAAACAGCTTTCCGTACGAGGTATGGCCATTATGAGTTCTTGGTAATGCCATTTGGGTTAACAAATGCCCCAGCTGCTTTTATGGATCTCATGAATCGTATCTTTCAGCCGTATTTAGATCAGTTTGTGGTGGTTTTTATTAATGATATATTGGTTTATTCAAAGTCAGAGTCAGAACATGATCGGCATCTGAGGATTGTGCTACAGACTTTACGAGAGAAACAGCTATATGGAAAACTCAGTAAATGCGAGTTCTGGTTATCAGAAGTGGTATTTCTGGGACATGTAGTATCTGCAGATGGAATCCGAGTTGATCCGAAAAAGATTGAAGCAATTGTTCAATGGAATGCACCGAGGAATGTATCTGAGGTACGTAGTTTTCTTGGTTTAGCTGGATATTACAGAAGATTTGTAAATGGATTTTCAAAGATAGCTTTGCCGATGACCAAGTAGCTGCAGAAGAATGGTCCTTTTATTTGGGATGATTAGTGTCAGAAAAGTTTTGAAACATTGAAGCAAATGTTAACCGAGGCACCAGTTCTGACATTGCCAGAATCGGGTAAAGATTTTGTAGTGTATAGTGATGCTTCTTTGAGTGGTTTGGGTTGTGTATTGATGCAGGATAGGAAGGTAATAGCCTATGCATCTCGTCAATTGAAACCACATGAAAGGAATTACTGACTCATGATCTTGAGTTAGCAGCTGTGATTTTTGCATTGAAGATTTGGAGACATTATCTTTATGGTGAAAAATGCTACATCTATACGGATCATAAGAGTTTGAAGTATCTTCTTTATCAGAAAGAATTGAATTTGAGACAAAGGCGTTGGATCGAGCTTCTGAAAGATTATGATTGTGTTATAGACTATCATCCGGGAAGAGCTAATGTTGTAGCTGATGCATTAAGTAGAAAAGCTGTAATTGAATTAAGAGCAATGTTTGCACGGCTTAGTATCAGTGATGATGGGAGTCTTTTGGCCGAATTGAGAATAAAACCAATAATGTTTGATCATATTAGATCAGCTCAGTTGGAAGATGACAAATTATTGAAGAAAAGAGAGATGGTACAGAATGACACAACAGAAAATTTTAGTATTGATGATTGTGGATGCTTGAGGTTTCAAAATCGGATTTGTATTCCAAATACTTCTGAGCTTAAAGAGTTGATTTTACGGGAAGCTTATGATAGTTCATTTACTATGCACCCCGGAGGCACGAAAATGTATCGAGATTTAAGAGAATTATACTGGTGGCCAGGGATGAAAAGAGAGATAGTAGAATTTGTAAGTAAATGTTTGACTTGTCAGCGGGTAAAAGCAGAACATCAGGTTCCTACTGGATTGCTTCAGTCTATTAATATTCCTGAATGGAAATGGGATCGCATCACGATGGATTTTATTATGGGATTACCGTTGTCAGCAAGCAAAAAGAATGCTATTTGGGTGATAGTTGATAGGCATACCAAGTCAGCACATTTTATAGCAGTCAGGACTGATTGGTCATTGTAGAAGCTTGCAGACATGTATATTCGAGAAATTGTTAGATTACATGGCATTCCGATATCAATAATTTCAGATCAAGATCCTCGGTTCACATCGAGATTTTGGAGACAATTACATGAGTTGTTGGGTACTAGACTTAGTTTCAGTACAACTTTTCATCCCCAAACTGACGGACCGTCCGAACGGGTAATTCAGGTACTAGAAGATATGCTTCGAGCTTGTATTATTGATTTTGAAGTAGGTTGGGAGCGATATTTTCCAATAGCTGAGTTTGTCTATAATAATAGTTTCCAATCTAGTGTTCAGATGGCTCCGTATGAAGCGTTATATGGTCGAAAATGTAGATCACCAGTATGTTGGATGGAGTTGAATGAAAGAAAAGTAATTGGGCCGAAATTAATTCAAGAAACAGAAGAAACAGTCAAAAAGATCAAAGATAGATTAAAGGTAGCTTTTGACAGACAAAAGTCTTATGCTGACTTGAAACGTCGAGACATTAAGTATTCAGTTGGAGACAATGTATTTCTTAAGGTTTCTCCTTGGAAAAAAGTTTTGAGATTTGGTCAAAAAGGTAAATTGACCCCACGTTTTATTGGGCCGTATGAAATAGTGGAAAGAATTGGACCTGTTGCATATCGATTGGCTTTACCTTCTGAATTACAAAGGATTCATGATGTTTTTCATATTTCGATGCTACGAAAATATAGATCAGATCCTTCTCATATAATTTCTACAGAAGATATTGAAGTTTGACCTGATCTATCATATGAAGAAGAGCGGGTTCAAATTTTAGCACGGGAAGTGAAAGAATTAAGAAATAAAAAGGTTCCTTTAGTGAAAGTCCTATGGAGAAATCATAATGTTGAAGAAGCGACTTGGGAACCAGAGGAAACCATGAGAGTACAATATCCTCATCTCTTCTCAGGTAAATTTCGAGGACGAAATTTATTAAGTGGGGGAGAAATATAATGACCCAAAATCCACGGGCACTGGAAAAGTGAGTTATAGGGCCTCCGTCTTAGTGAAATAAGTTCGAAAATAATTATTAAAAATATTTATGGCCTAGTGGTGTGTCTAATTAGGATTTAATTAGGTGAAATTAGCTTAATTTAGAATAATTAGCAAAAAGAACTAAATTGAAAAAGGGGTAAAAGTTTAATTCTAAAGTAATAGAAAATAAAAAGGATCAAAATAGCAATTAAGCCATTTACATAAATTGAGGCGGCAAATGGAAGAAAAATCAAGATTTTTCTTGAATGTATGTATTATATATATTAAAATTATTATTATGGTTTTATAATTATTATGATTATTTAATGAATATTATATTTTAAATAAATTAAATAGTTGATAAATATATGGTAATAAAATATACATGTGTAAAAATTATATTGGTACATTTTTAATTTAAATACTAAATTACTTATAATTTAAGTAAAAAGATATTTGTTAATTAAATAATTAAAATTTTAAATTATGAGATTTTTGTTTGAGAAACAAATTAAATAATGACAAATGTAATAAAATTATTGGTACAAATGTAGAATTAAATATGTGTACAATTGTAAAATATGTAAATGATGTTAAAATAGATATTTAAAATAAATATATTATAATATATGATAATTAATTAAGTAAAGCAAATAAATATAAAACAGAAATAAAGAAAAAAAAGGGAATAGAAACAGAATTGAAAACGGGAAGCAGGGGAGAAAAAGAGAAAGAAAAATGGAAAGAAAAATAAAATAGAAAACTAAGGATTTGAAGCTTGGAGTTAATTTGGTACGTCAATTAAGTCTTTTTTAGTTAATGTTGATGTTTTAGAAGCTTTGAAACAAGATTTTGATGAAATTAAGTTGATAGTTCAAGAGTTCATATGTTTCCAAATATGGTTCATGTTGGACAAGTTATGGAATTAGGGATTTAATTGAATGAATTCTAAGTTAGAATTGATTAAGGGATTAAATTGTAAACTAAGCTATAAGTTTTATGTTGTAGGGACTAAATTGAAGAAATTTTGAAATTAGGGAAATATGCAAGAAATTTTATAGTTAAATATAAGTTTAGACAAAATTTGAATAGAAAAAGAGAGTGAATTGGATTAAAAAATAATTAAGTTTAGTTAGGATTAAATTGGGAATAAGGTAGGAATTGTTTAGAAATTTAATTATTTATTATAATTAATGCTGTAAATAATAATGTAAATTACTATTATTTTCGTAGCCAACAAAGAACCTGAAGCATCAGCATCAAAAGGAAAGGAGAAAGTCATCGAGGACTAAAACGGGAGAATTACGGTGTGTATTACTATAATTCGAATTTTAATTATTATTGATTGCTGAATTTTTAATTGTTATGTATGGTAAGTAAGACTTGAGGTAAGTATGTGAAATTGATATGAATATTGAGTGAAAATGAAAGTGATGCAAATTGAATTAAATTGAATAGAATAAGTGAATTATGGAATATGTGATTATTTGAAAAGTGTATTGATTGAAAAATGAATGGTGATTTGAATTGTGAATTGAAAGTGATATAGAATTGAGAAAGTGAATTGAATACCCTATTAACTAGTCAGGCTGAGTCGGATATAGTTGGCATGCCATAGGATTAGAAGTGTTCAGGGATGCTTCGACCTCGAGTCGATGAGACACTGGGTGCACTAAATTTCTTCAGATAGATTCGATGAGGTACTGGGTACCAACTTTACTTCGGCTAGGCCGATGAGACACTGGGTGTCAAGTATTACTTCGAACTATCAAATGAGGCACTGGGTGCCATATTGGTGTGTTTGGTTGGATCCGTGTATCTGCCAAAGTCTGAGTTACGTTAATAGGGTGAAAAATTGAAATGTGAATTTAAGGCATTGAAATAAAAAAAAATTGAATTATGAATAGAAATTGGAATTGTGATAGAAAGAGAAAAGTATGAGCTAAATTTTCATAAGTGGTTTAAATTCAAGTTTGTGAAAAATACATTGATTGACGAATAATTAAATTGAATTGTTATTATGAAATGATAAAATAAAAATAAAGTATGAATTAGTATTTAAGAAATTAATTGTTATGTATTTTAATATTTATATTTTTATTATTGATGATATATTTTGAATTATGGTAATACCACTGAGTATATCCATACTCAGCGTACGGTTGTTTCCGTGTGCAGGTTAGTAGAAGTCAAGTGTCCTGGCTTAGCATCCAGAACAATCCCGACTCCAACACAAATTTAGTGATGTATATTTTTCTTTTGGGTAAAGGTGGCATGTACATAGGTGTTGTTTAGTCACTTGAATATGTATATTACTTTGGGTAGTGAAGGATGAATTATAAGATTTAGATGATTAAATGAATGAAGTTTTTAATCAATTTAGAATGATGCTATGATAGTTATTAAGTTAAAAATTATGTTAATGATATAAATATTAGTTATATGAATGTGAAACATTGGTGTTGGTTGTTTTGGTTTGAATTTGCAGGGGGTTTTAGGTAAAAACAAGCAGAAATGCTACCGAAATTTTTAGTAATAATAATAAAATTTCCCGGAATACTCAAACATGTCCCGTTCTACTTTTAATACGTGTTTGAACTTCGAGAGTCCAATATAGGGACTTAATTATTATATTATACTATGAAAGTTATATTAATTGTAAATTATTCGTAAGTTGTCTAATATGTCCGGCAATACCTCATAACCTCGTTCCGGCAACGGTTTGGGGTTAGGATGTGTTGCAATGTTAGACAACTTGTGCTACTTGGTTTTAAGTGAAAACGAGCAAAAGGACTTAATCGATAAAAATACCTAATAGTCATAAGTACATGTTAGAGTGAGAATTTGATGTTGCCATAGAAGGGAAAAATGATCAGCATGTCATAAAACATAAGAAAATAGGACGAAGTTTAATTTCTGAACATTGGGGAAAAAGTGCAAATATGCAAAAGTTTAGGGGTCAAAATGAAAATTTTTAAAAATATGATTTTTGGACCCGTATGAATTGTGTGACTAATTATTAGGCTAAATGTGATATTATAGATGAAGGAAATCGAGATTCGGGCTTAAATCGAAAAAATACAAGGTTATGGGCTAAAATGGTAAATTATTATTTCTGGATCGAGGTAAGTTCGTATGATAATAATAATGCAATGTTATGTTTGAATTATATTTCTTACTATTATTGCATATATTTTATGATTTAATATATTGGAAAAGTTGATGGAATGGGGTTTATGATGTGGAAATATAACATAAAAGAATGTTACATGAAATGGAAGAAAATGAAGATACATGACAAGTGATATATGAAATATGTGATATATGTTATGTAAATTCTTAAAAGCTGATTTGATATTTGAGTTGTGTCTTATTATACTATGAATGGACAATTGGTACTATGGATAGTGAGATCGACACTTCGAGTAAATTCGTACATAAATAATCTATCGATTCTTTTTATGTTATTATATTTTGATATCATATGAAATGTGGCTGCCTATCAAATGGTTATTTGATGTAAATTATGAATTTAAATTGATTACGGACAATTTAGTAAAATGTTAAAAAGTGAGGAATTTCCCGATTGAACCTTCGAAATAAAAACGATACGAATGATCTATTGTGAGGTCGCATGTGTAATACTAAGTGCAGGCTACTATGCGTACCCGAAAACTGTGATCACGTGTGTAGTACTAAGTGCAGGCTACTACGTGTATTAGATGGTGAGGTCACGTGTGTAGTACTAAGTGCAGGCTACTACGTGTACTAGACTATTGGTCTCATGTGTAGTACTAAGTGCAGGCTACTATGCGTACCAGATAGCTTCGGCTACAAGTGTGGAAATGGGAAAATGTGCAGGCAATTGTGTATCTGTTATTATTCCGATGAGTTCAACGGGAAATCGATTAAATGAAAATACATGTGAAAGTGATTATGTGATGAACAAGTGCAAGTATATGTTTATTTGAATTTATGTGAAATATGCTCAATATTTGAGTGAACCTCGGTAAAATGGAATGGATTAAGTGAAATTGTGTAAAAGTGAACTTTAGTAGTAAAACAGTATTAGACAGCAGCAGTGCATGACTCTGAAAATTCACCAAAAATTGTGTAAGTTGAATTAAATTTAAAAAAAATTATGGAAATAAATCTTAATGAGTCTATTTTCACATGAAAGAAACAGGGGAAGCAAAAGAATTCTATATTGTGTGATATTTGAATTCTTGTGAAATAGGGTCTGAATAAATTCGAGATCCCCTATTCTGAATTTAGAAATTCACCATAAATTGTAAAAAAAGTATTGAGAGTCATACCTTACATGCATGAATTCCTTACTGAATCTAATTTTAAGGAAAACAAATGGCATGGTCGTTGGAATTCTGTACAGGGAGAAATTCGGTTCGTAGTGCACAGGGGTCAGAGTAGTCATACCCTAAAACAAGGGAGACTTTAACTAATAAACTGTACTAAATGGCCCGACCAAAAAAATTCTAGAAAAAAATTACTAAGTAGACATATGAGTCTAGTTTCATAGAAAATTTACGGAATTTGATTTCGAGTTTTGTAACTTGAGATATGATTTTTTTTAACACCGGGACTCCAGAAAACAGCCTGTCCTAAATATGTGTAATTGTACAATTATAGTGTTTTATCTTGAAAAGCATGGTAGTAATTGCTTATTATTTTCATATGAACTTACTAAGTGTAAAGCTTACCCATCCTCTCCATTTCTTTAGTATTGGCAGGTCGGCTTGGGGTTGGAGATCGTCGGAGGCAAAATCACACTATCAAACTATCATTTTTGGAAAAATTAATTCAAATATTAGAAATATCAAGTGAGTGGCATGTATAGGAAGTTGGTTTGTGATATGTATTTTTATTATGATTTTGACCATACGTATCAGTCTGCATTGAGTTATCGTATAAAATCATGAGATGTGGTCCTTATCCATTATGGTTTATAAGTTTAATTAATCGTGCCATGTCCTATGTTTTGATGTGATGATATAGTTAGCTTTGTTTGTTATGCATGTGTTCGAAAAGTTTTGAATTAAATGAAATTTTATGGCCCGGTTTTCGTCTATGTGTATTGTTAAGTCTGGTAATGCCTCGTACTCTGTTCCAGCCTTGGATACGGGTAAGGGGTGTTACATTTAGTGGTATCAGAGCTATGGCTTAGTCGGTTCTCGGACTAACCTAGCATGTGTAAAAGTCCAGCTATACATGCCACTGATCCATGATAGTGTGATGTCTCCTGACGCGTATGAGCACCGTCTTGCTTAGACAGAGGTACTCTCCAACCGAGCTGCACTGACCATGTTCAATGTGATGCGAAGGTGTTTGAATAAAATTACGATTACGATGAGTCTCAATTTAGAAAAGTATGAATAAAAGTTTATGATATATATATAAGTGATAACACGTGAGATGAAAGGTCATGTTGTGATAAATATCCATACTTGCTTGATGCTCATATGATGTAGTGCACTTGGCTTACTTGATAAGATGAACGGAATAAATAGAAATTTTTAGTGGTATGAGTAAAAGTTCCTAATATCATGATATGAATGAAAATGTCATTGCCTTGATTGAACGTTGAATGTTGATGAATGTCAATGATATTTTTTATGAGATAAATGATTATAATGAAATGAATTTATCTATGTTAAATTGTTTGGACTGAATTATGTGATTGTAATTATATGTATATGATGATGCACGAAACGAAATTTGTGATTGTGATATAAATATCTATGTTTGTTTAACCCTTATATGATGTCATGAGTATATTTTTTTCGAGTAGATGAATGGATAAGTCAAGCTATCCAGAAAACTTAGGATGCATGCATAATTATACTTGACTAAATGAGATAACTGGAAAGTGATCATTAAATCAATATGAATGTTAGTTACTCAAAATGAATAACATGATTGAGATATGATTGCTATGAAGAAAACTGTGTTACATGTATATGTATATGAGAGTTAAATCAGAGGCCCTACGACCCCTTTCCCCTTACCAAAGTGGTGTTTTATAATGGAATTTCGTCAGATTTATACTGAATAAGTTTCCGGTTAAGAAATCAAAGAGTTCAGTGCTAGAATAATTATAAATATGATTAGAGATTGAAGAATGAATTGATAAGTAAAGTCAAAGCTAGAAAAGTATCAGATTGGCATAAGGATTATTGGAGTTATGCATTGTTCCAGTTAGAGAAGAAATTTATTTTGATAAATCGAATTACTAAGGTACAAGGTCGAGAAAAGTGCAAATAAAAATTTATTCAGAACTAGTCTTCTTTAGTGAAAAGTAATATGAAATTTGTGATGGCAGAAATAGTTGGGGAAATGATATCTGAAATGTGTAATATCTGAGTGTGACAGTTACAGTTGGACAGATTTTAGCAGTTTCTTCTAAGATGTTCTATGTGTTTATCCGTTCCCAGAAATATTTCTATGGTTATTGATCTTTGAAGAAATTCTTGTTATATGGGGATGTTTTCTAATCCTGATGTTAAATGAAAGCATTGGTAGCCTAACAGGTTTATAATTTATATTGCTCTATTCCTTTGGGCATTCTATTATATTCTGGCTGATTAAAAAAAAATTGATGAGAGAATATGTATGATACTATGATTCTGTTTCTTCTACTTGATGCTCCATTTGATATGTATATATATGGGAAGATACATTGTTCTTGTTGCATTTGATTCCAGTGAGACTAAATGATGTTTTCTACTGGATTTTTTTTCTCTGAGGAATTATCGGGATCTTCTATATTTTTCTATGAGTTTGGTTTTCAATTTTCCGGCATAGTATCGTATCTTGGGTTTCTTTATTCTGGATTTCTTTATTTTGGGTTTTTCCTATCTTGGATTTCTTTATTCAGTTTTCTTGTTATCTTTATTCCGTAATTTGTCAACTATGACTCATGTTCGGAGTGCATTTTTCAGCTCGTGATAATCATGTCAAGTATGGCTATACTTCTGATTTGATTTAGGTGATGTGGTGATTTCAGTATTGGGATTTTTCTAATTTTCGTGTAAGGTTTGACAACAGTAAATGTATAAGTGATAAAAGTGCGAGTTTCAATCGGTATGGTGGATTACTTCTCTCAAGTAAGTCAATTATAGTTAATGTCTTCAATTGAGATATTTTGGTACTTGAGCTAATGCAATTGAGACGGTTTTGATTAACGTAATGAATGAATAGTAAAGGATGGCATGATGAATTGTTTTGTAACTAGAAGAAAGGATTATTTTTGAGGTTATATCAGAATTATTTCCGTAGCGGAAAGAAGAAAATGTGATAGTGAGTAGCAAACTAAAAGAGTACAGTGAGGATCGACTTCTGATAATGAATTTCAGAATATATGAGAAATTAAAGAGATATATTGGAGGCACCGCCTGAGTGAAATTTCTTCAACACTGAATATGAAATTGAGGAATCTAAGTGAAGACCACTTTTCTGGTAAGATTTTTGGGGGACGAAAATCCCTAAAGGGGGGAGAATTGTAATATCCCGAATTAGGGCCTAATCGGAATAGTGGTTTTGTGACCACAAATTTGAGATAGAAATAATTATTTTATGTTTATTTTGAGGTCTATGATATGATTGCATGATTGTATGAAAATTTCGTGAAGAAATTCTATGCATAAAGTGCTTAATTTGAAGTTAGGGACTAAATTGAATAAGTTACAAAACTTACATTCTAGAAGTTTCTAGTATGAAATTGCTTTGAAATATTAATTAGGAGGTCTTAAATAGAAATTTGACCAATTTCAAAGTTTATGGACAAATATTGGACATGAATGGAATTTTTGGAAAGTTTAGTAGTAAGGGCATTTTGGTCATTTAGGGGTAAAATGAATTAAAATACAAAATTAAAAGCCAATTTTGCTCATCTTCTTCACCATGGACGTGTATACCAAGGGAGACTCCATGGCTAGGGTTTCCAAGCTTCTAAGCTCGATTGTAAGTCCGTTCTAGCCTCGTTTTTAATGATTTTTACATTTTTGGAGTCAAGGTAACTTGATTTAGCTTATGCTAGCAATAATTCAACCTAGGGTTCATATTTGGAAAAATACCCATAGGTGAAATTTGTGTATTTTGGTGTTTTATGATAGAATATGAGGTTTTAAATTATGTTAGACAACTTGTGCTACTCAGTTTTAAGTGAAAATGAGCAAAAGGGCTTAATCGGTAAAAATACCTAATAGTCATAATTACATGTTAGAGTGAGAATTTGATGTTTCCATAGAAGGGAAAAATGATCAGCATATCATAAAACATAATAAAATAGGATGAATTTTAATTTCCGAACCTTGGGGCAAAAGTGCAATTATGCAAAAGTTTAGGGGTCAAAATGAAAATTTTTAAAAATATGATTTTTGAACCCGTATGAATAGTGTGACTAATTATTAGGCTAAATGTGATATTATAGATGAAGGAAATCGAGATTCGGGCTTAAATCGGGAAAATACAAGGTTATGGACTAAAATGGTAAATTGTTGTTTCTGGATCGAGGTAAGTTCGTATGATAATAATAATGTAATGTTATGTTTGACTTATATTTCTTACTATTATTGCATATACTTTATGATTTAATATATTGGAAAAGTTGATGGAATGGTGTTTATGATGTGAAAATATGACATGAAAGAATGTTACATGAAATGCAAGAAAATGAAGATACATGACAAGTGATATATGAAATATGTGATATATGTTATGTAAATTCTTAAAAGCTGATTTGATATTTGAGTTGTGTCTTATTATACTATGAATGGACAATTGGTACTATGGATAGTGAGATCGACACTTCGAGTAAATTCGTACATAAATAATCTATTGATTCTTTTTATGTTATTATATTTTGATATCATATGAAATGTGGCTGCCTATCAAATGGTTATTTAATGTAAATTATGAATTTAAATTGATTAAGGACAATTTAGTAAAATGTTAAAAAGTGAGGAATTTCCCGATTGAACCTTCGGAATAAAAACGATACGAATGATCTATTGTGAGGTCGCATGTGTAGTACTAAGTGCAGGCTACTATGCGTACCCGAAAACTGTGATCACGTGTGTAGTACTAAGTGCAGGCTACTACGTGTATTAGATGGTGAGGTCACGTGTGTAGTACTAAGTGCAGGCTACTACGTGTACCAGACTGTTGGTCGCATGTGTAGTACTAAGTGCAGGCTACTATGCGTACCAGATAGCTTCAGCTACAAGTGTGGAAATGGGAAAATGTGCAGGCAATTGTGTATCTGTTATTATTCTGATGAGTTCAACGGGAAATCAATTAAATGAAAATACATGTGAAAGTGATTATGTGATGAAAAAGTGCAAGTATATGTTTATTTGAATTTATGAGAAATATGCTCAATATTTGAGCGAACCTCGGTAAAATGGAATGGATTAAGTGAAATTGTGTAAAAGTGAACTTTAGTAGTAAAACAGTATTAGACAGCAGCAGTGCATGACTTTGAAAATTCACCAAAAATTGTGTAAGTTGAATTAAATTTAAAAAAAAATTATGGAAATAAATCTTAATGAGTCTATTTTCACATGAAAGAAACAGGGGAAGCAAAAGAATTCTATATTGTGTGATATTTGAATTCTTGTGAAATAGTGTCTGAATAAATTCGAGATCCCCTATTCTGAATTTAGAAATTCACCATAAATTGTAAAAAAAGTATTGAGAGTCATACCTTACATGCATGAATTCCTTACTGAATCTAATTTTAAGGAAAACAAACGGCATGGTCGTTGGAATTCTGTACAGGGAGAAATTCGGTTCGTAGTGCACAGGGGTCAGAGTAGTCATACCCTAAAACAAGGGAGACTTTAACTAATAAACTGTACTAAATGGCCCGACCAAAAAATTCTAGAAAAAAATTACTAAGTAGACATATGAGTCTAGTTTCATAGAAAATTTACGGAATTTGATTTCGAGTTTTGTAACTTGAGATATGATTTTTTTTAACACCGGGACTCCAGAAAATAGCATGTCCTAAATATGTGTAATTGTACAATTATAGTGTTTTATCTTGAAAAGCATGGTAGTAATTGCTTATTATTTTCATATGAACTTACTAAGTGTAAAGCTTACCCATCCTCTCCATTTCTTTAGTATTGGCAGGTCGGCTCGGGGTTGGAGATCATCGGAGGCAAAATCACACTATCAAACTATCATTTTTAGGAAAATTAATTCAAATATTAGAAATATCAAGTGAGTGGCATGTATAGGAAGTTGGTTTGTGATATGTATTTTTATTATGATTTTGACCATACGTATCAGTCTGCATTGAGTTATCGTATAAAATCATGAAATGTGGTCCTTATCCATTATGGTTTATAAGTTTAATTAATCGTGCCATGTCCTATGTTTTGATGTGATGATATAGTTAGCTTTGTTTGTTATGCATGTGTTCAAAAAGTTTTGAATTAAATGAAATTTTATGGCCCGGTTTTCGTTTATGTGTATTGTTAAGTCTGGTAATGCCTCGTACTCTGTTCTGGCCTTGGATACGGGTAAGGGGTGTTACATATCTAGAATTATGGGTAGAAGTAAGTACCCGCCAAACTTGGGAGTTCTCACATTATATCTTTGTTATCTGGTAATCTAATGGATGTTATAAAATATTGCCTTCATTGAACCAATTTTGTTGTTTGGATCAACTTGAAGATACGGTGTGACTGGAATTCTGATAGCCGCCAAAGCCAGTATAAGAATCCGTCGAGAGTAGAGCTTGTATGCATATCATTATGAGAAATGTATCCAACCTCTATCTTTAAGCAATTATGAAATAGGAGCAGCTATAAGGTGGGAGGTTTGTGATCCATCAGTCGAGTGGAATGCGTATAAGGCGATCAAGTTGTTGGCATATAGTTATTCGCCAGGAATCAATAAAATATCTTAAATTTGAAAGGAAGTTCAGAAATATTAAGTTGAGGAATTCAATAACATTGTTTAAAGTTAATAATGGTTAAGATTCACTAAGTTCTATTGAACTTACAGGCGTCTGTTTGTTATGCAGGATCTTGGAGTTGAACTTGTGCGCCAGGAAGGACCAATGCAAGGATGCACTAAGGTGGCAGTTCGAAGAGCAATATTATGCATACAGATGGGCATTTTTTTGGATATATATGGTGACAGTACTATACGCCATGATTAAGTGAGTTTTAACAAAGTCTGAAGTTGTAATATATTAAACTACTTTTGTTAATATGTTATATTTAGTAAACGCCTCTTTTAAAATCTTAACTTAGAGAGAATATAAATAAATAAGAAGTATGTTCAGTATGGTTTTCCACATTGTAAAATTTTTGTTAAGTATTTTTGGTATTGTTACATCCTATATTTGGGTTTGGTAAATTAGGCTGGGTATAGAGCGTTACAATTCTAGTTTAGCCATAAAAGCAAAGTGAATGTTCTATCTAAGCCTTGAAAGGTCTCAATTCTCATAGTGAATTTGGAAATCCTTGGTTGTGGTATACCAAGGTAGTTGAGGTAGGTAATTGAGGTCGGACCAGTATAAGATCGATTGTGAAAGTTCTTCTCCCTTTTCTCTTTTATTTTAAAAAAGGTTAAATCACATATTGGGACTTGAACTTAACAACATTTCTCACATTAGGTTTTGAACTTTTTTTTGTCCAACTTAGGCCTTAAACTTGGCAATTGTTCCAATATTGGGGCCTGGACTTTTTTGGCCCAAGTTAAGCCCTGAACTTGGCAAATGTTCTCACATTGGGACTTCGACTTTTTTTTATCCAAGTTAGTCCTTGAAAACCAAAAAGTTCAAGCCTTAATGTAGAAACAATTGTCAAGTTTAGGCCCCAATGTGAGAACAATTGTCAAGTTTAGGGCCTAATTTGGACAAAAAAAGTTCAAGCCCCAATGTGGGAAAAGTTGCCAAGTCTAGGTCCCATTGTGGAAACAATTGCCAATTTTATAACCTAACTTGGACAAAAAAAGGTTCAGACCCCAATGTTGGAAAAGTTGCCAAATTTAGGCCTCAAATAATGATTAACCTTTTAAAAAGGTTTATAAAGAATTTTAAAATACTAATCAACTCTTTCTTGATATTTTCGAGCCTAACAAATAATAATAATATAAGAATCCCCGCTTGTGATAAATAAATAAATGAATATAATTGAAATGCTACTTACGAGAAGATATTAAAAGTTAGTAATTTTTTCTTCTTAGTTTGATTCATTAGAATTTATCATTTTTTCTTTTAAATATTTACTAGTAAAATTGTCACAAACCTCGTGTTACCAAGATAATATAATATTACTTGAGATATATTACCAAAATATATTATCAATTCGAGTTAATATTGTTGAATCAAATATAGTTACGTGATTACATATATAAGTTTTCTACTAATAATATTACATTTTGTGATCTAAATGACTTTTAAATGATGTATTTGGTTCAATAATGTAAGATTATATTTAATAATAAGATTATAAAAATGTAAGATTATAGAGTGAAATACAGAGTATGTTATATTTCATTGTTTGGTTCATTTAGCTTGAATGTAATATTTTAGTAATTGGTTGATTAAATATAAAATTACTTAAAAACTCACCTTACTAAATTTTTCATTATAATAGATTTTGTTTATTTTTAAATATGTTTAATTCCTTTAATGTTTTTTAATCTTAGTTTCCTTTAAATTATAATCTTTCTTGCTTTTATTCAATTTATATTAACTAGTGCATATATGATATTAAATACATTTATAAATTATAAATTATAGTTTTAATAATTTAAGAAAAGTGGTTGCATCTTAAAAAAAAAAGTGGATTTCAAAAAAATAAAAACAAAAACAAAACTGGTTGTATCCATAATTTATAAATCCAAATTAATATACTAATAAATAATTTTTTGAAGTAAATATAATAATTATATATTTAAGAGAAATAGAGATTTTTGTTTGTAAGTAAACTTTAATATTTTTTGAAAAGAAAAAAAATAAAAATAGAGGGTAAAATTGATTCAAAATTTTATATTTTGCTACTAATTTTAGAAATTTGTGGTATTCCTATTATACCTTATATTATGATATTTTAATATTATTTGAGAATGTGATATTATAATGTTACAAATTGAATCCAAATAAAGTAATCTTAATTTAGAATATGAGATTATGAGCACCCTAACATCATGTAATTAGTTTGCTGTAATAACGAACTAAATCCAACCCTATTTGTGAGGGTTGAACAAAATTCTCATTCTGCAAAATACTATTTTAGGTTTATTGTTCAAAATCACAGAACAGGAGAATGGCTCATTTGATGGCGGAAACAAATACCTTCGTCTTTTTTGTTCCATACTCTCAAATTTAAGACCACTATGACTATTTTCCAGCCACATCACTAACATTTAAGCGTTGCCACAGAACATAAACCATTAAAACAAACATAAATAAAGAGAGTTTGTGGTTTCAAGTTAAGGCTAATTAAAGGAGGATTTAGGGTTCCCAATTTGGGAGAAGGTAAAAGGATAAATAATATTTTTATATATAAGGTAATATTTAAAACTAATATTATTTTATTAATACATAAGTAATATTAATATACTTGATATTTGATATTATATATCAAAATTAATATGACTTATAAAGTTAACATTGAAAACAAATATCTAATAGTTCATATTGCATAATAGAAAAATATCTACAATTTATAACATATATAAAAAAGAATACAATGAGGGCTCTGTACATGTTTGGTCCTCAATTTTGACAGGTGGCATTTTTTTTTCATTGTTTGGGCTTAATGTTTGTATTTGGGGAAAAAAACGAAGACAAGGAAAATAATTAAAAAATGTGTGTTTTTTTTCATTTAAACATTTTTATATGTTTATAATTTTTTAAATATTTAAGATATTCATATTGTTTTTATTTTATTTTATGTCATTTTAGTGTTGTATTTCAATTTATATTATATTACTTTTTATTTTTTATGACATCAAATTATAAAAAAATATTTAAATAAATTATGTAAAGAAAAATCATTTTATTTTTAAATTATATATTTAAATTGTTGTTCCACATGTTGAATTGAAAATTAATTTAGATTTTACAATACACCAACTAAAAAAGTTTAAAAACCAAATATTTTAAATATTTTATTTTATGTTAAAATTACATATTTAAAACGTTAAATTTATACACCCATTTGCAAGTCAATTTAAGATTTGTACTTGATTTAGTTATTTTTTAATGCCATTTTTTTATTTTTAAATAATATGTTTAAAATGGGTTGATTAAGAATATTAAGTATTTACATCCAATAAAAATATTTATTTTCTAATAATATACATTTATAATGATTGATTTAGGTGTTAACGGGATAATTAATTTAAAATCTATATCCAATCCTAAATAAATAATAAATTTATTTTCATAATTCAAGTGTAATATTTAAAATGTATTTAAAAATATTTTTTATTAATTAAATAACTTTATTAGAAAAAGGGAATATCCATGGCGTCGCGGGGAGATGATGCTAGTAAAAGTGAAATTAATATTACCATCACAAAGAGAGAAAGATCCAAGTGTTTTTTTCTTTTTCACACAACCACCATGTCACTGCTGGTCTCTTTGGATGCAGGATTAATCGAAATTCTCAGTTACTTAGTCACATGTTGATCTGGTTTGTTTTGTTGTTTTATATCCAAAAAAACAAATATTATATACTTCTTAAGAAAAATAAATAATAATACACACTGTTAACAATATTTTGTATTATTTTTTTATTATTTAAGAATAATTTTTTAAATTAAATATTTATTAAAATATTTTACTAATAAATTATCTTTTAATTGTTTAATTTATTTCAAAATATAATTTAGTTAAAATTTCTATAATATATTAATAATCTGAGATTTATTTATTGCATATTCCCTACAATTATTCCATTTAAATTATATAATACTATTATTAGTTTATCTCATTCTACCAACTAAGCTATGTAACACTATTATTTCTCTATTTCATTTCCACCATATAGTTATTCAATTTCTACCTTGTTTCATTCCAGCCAATCAAACACGTTGTTTCACAAATGACTCTAACCAACCCTCTAAAGTCGAATCTTAGTAAATTAGAGTGTCAAGAGTTCTCCCACAACTTCAAAGTGCAAACCAAGAAAAAAACTTACTTCTAAAATGAACAAAAGAGAAATTTCACAAAGAGAAATAACTCAAAGAGTTGAAATTTATTAATCAAGATATGTTAATAATGAATAATAGAGTTGAAATTTATTAATTAAGATATGTTAATAACAAATAATACAGAGACTTTTATATAGACTAACTAATTACGTCAAAATAAAATTCTTAAATATAATAAAACTTTAATTAATCTAAACAAGAAAAAATTCTAGTAAAACTATACTAAATAACCCTTTGTTTGGTAATTTATTGTGTGTCTCATTAAAAGAAATATTCGGGTATTTATACGTATTATCACTGTTAATGATTTGACTCCACTATTAATGACTTAACCCCACTATTCATAAGACTGACACTCTGAGTAGGCCTTGGGCATGTTGGACATGTGTATTGTTCCAAGTCGCATCTTGGAGTTCGCGGTCCCCTCTATACGAACTCTTTGAGTGTATGCGAGCTAGGGTTGCAAATTCACTTCAGCTCTTGCAAGCTGATACTGCGAGCTCCATTCAACTCCTACGAGCCAATACCGCAAGCTCCCCTAACTGTTATCTTGTTGTATGTCTCGTATGCACCCATTTGGTGGGGTGTGGCCAGGTCGCAGGTCGGCGACCTGAAGCTTATCTAGGTCTCGGGTCTGTGACTATTATTGCATGACAATCTAGTCCCCCCTAGTGGGCCTAAGGAGGGTTATAAAGTGGTGCTCCATAGGGCCATCACTTCGCGTTTATTACAGCCTACAAAATATGAAAAGTCTATTGCGATCTTATGTCAGCTCTGCCACGTGTAAGGACGGATTGTGCTCGCATGTATGTGACCATTGGTGTCCCTCGTTTATCTGAACTGTCAGAACGTAGAGGGAAAAGACTTCTTTAATAGGGTTTTTTGAAACCCTAAAACTCACACTCTTAATTTTTTTGTAATCGGAATCAATCGAAGTTTTCTTCAAGGTAAATCTCATTAATTTCTCGTTTTAGGTTTTAAATTTCATCTATTCTTTTCTTCTTCTTTCAGCTTGTTTTAGGTTTTAAATTTTCATCTATTCTTTTCTTCTTTCTGTGTCAAGAACATGTCAAGAATGAGAGGAGCTTATAGTCAATTAGTACTGCATTGCTCACCATGGGAGCGTACTTCCAAAACCCTTATCGAAGCCAACTTTTCCCCCTGCACTACAAAATACAAAGAGATGCATCGGGCCTTACATGCGCGAGAAATCAAGATTCACAATTTTGCCTACAAATTCCCTATTCCTGAGGGTTCGCATAGGCTTAGTGACCTCTTCCACGCTTTGGAAGCTAGGTGAATCGGTTCTTCTGCCATCTCTTTGATGATTACTAGATTGCCTCTGGTCAATTTTGTGGATTTTCATGGTGGACCTGGTGGCCTACTTTATTGACGGTTGCCGCCGCAATGAAGTACCATAGCTAGCAGTTTTCCAGAGTCTTATCTGTTAAAAGCCCCAAACTGGATTTTCATTACTTTTCTCTTTGCGAAAAAATGTCCAACCATAATTGCGAACCGATGTCCCAACCTTTGGTTGAGCTGGAGGAAGTATATTAGGGTCAAATGCAAGCTCACAGATAGGTTTGGATTTCTTATAGAATGGTCATTGCCGATGGGGATATGTGCTCCTTCTAGAAAACTATTAGAACAGATGGGGATGAGGCCTAGTTGAGAAGGCTCCGCGTTGGCAGTTCCCTGGTTAATGAAGATGTCATAACTGTGAGAAACGTTTTCACATACTATTTGGAGGGTCAAAGCCCTAATGGATATAAGCGGGGTGACAATAGAGAAGTTGTTGAGGCGTTAGGTGTGGTCCTTGAAGGACGATCATGGCCACACGTGCTCTATGGTGACGATGACCATTTAAGCCAAATTCTAATAGGATTGAAGAAAAACATAGAAATTTCTATTACAATTATTGTAAGATAAAGCTTCGTCCCTAGGTGGTGTTAAGCTTACAATGGGCAAGAAGTGGTCTTTACATTAATTTGATAATTGCTCTTGCTAATGCTAGGATTTTAGTGATAGAGGCACAACTCACAATTTAGAAAGTGATACTGAGGAAACTAACAGCACTTCACAGGAACTTAACGAAGCCATAGACATTATTGGGGCTGTGAACCTATGAATTGCTTTGAGAGCTCAGCGCAAGAGGCGCAGAACTAATATGAGAGCTATTAACAGGGTGGTTAGCAGTAAGGAGGAGACAGATAGTGGCAAGATAGTCTCACTACAAAAAGAGGGCAAATTGCGTTAGGATTTCTACTATGATGACCACCACCCCTATAACACCCCTAACCCGTATCCGTCGTCCGACTAGGGTTAAAGGCATTACCAGACAAATCGGAACATTTAACTTTCATTTCATAAACATCAAAGCATCAGTGATCAACATCACTATAGAGTCCCTTATATAGGTCATCGGGACCATAAACATGTATTAGAAAAAGGGTCGGGACTAAACCAAACACATACAAATTTTTTCAATAACTTAAACATTTTTCAAACAAGTACAGGTTACACGTCCGTGTGTCTAGGCCATGTCAAAACAGGGCATAAATATTGACTTGCTCACACAGCCACAAGACACGCTCGTGTGCCTTGGCCGTGGTCGAGTCTGACTTGAGCCACATGACTAGCCACACGCCCGTGTGCCTTGGCCGTGCTCGAACTTGACTTAAAATTGTAGGGTACACCAGGGGACACACAATCGTACAACATGACCGTGTGTCGCACACGGTGAGACACACACCGATGTCTCTGCCCGTGTAGAAAAAAATAAGCCATTAGAAAAGCCAATTTGCACCCATTTAAATCAAACCTACAAGCAACCAAAATCACAACATTTCTTAACCAATTCACATCCAATTCACAACCAAAACTTTAACCATTCATGTTATATCATTGCCAACCAATTTCACGCTTAATAACCTTGCTATTTTATGCCAAAACATAAGACAAAAACATTTAAAAACATATGGTTTATAAGCCTTAATACATACCACTCCACCTCATACTATGAACTTACCAAATACTTGCCAGATTGACCATTTATTTTGGCCAAACAAGAACATGTCATAAATATAACTTCATCATATAACTTATACCACAACTCATTTATAAACATATCCATAATCAAGCCAAATCACATGGCTAGATATATACACATTTCAAAACATATTCAAAGTACTTCTAGCCTATACATGCCATACTCCAATATTTACATTTCCAAAATGTACCAAAATGAAGTTCGATAGTGCGGTGATGATCCACAATGATCCCTGAGCTTCCAGTAGCTACAATATCTGTAATACAGTTAAAAGACACACAGAGTAAGCTTATAAAATATTAGTAAGCCATATACAAATAAACTTAACACATTAAACATTAATTCATTATCAAATTACATATACTTTAAGTCATAAACTATTACAACTACCATATTCACATACATTTCATATCTTCCAATTTCCATGACACATATAGCATAATTTCTCATGTTTTTACCACATATCATCTTTTGTTCATTAAAGAATACATACTTACCTTTCACTATCAAATGTGATACTCATTTCGAATGTACCTAAATCGGATATGTATTTCACAAGTCATTCATTTTTCGAAATGCCCTTTTGAACCATTTGGAAACGTAAGGATACGCGAAAAACTTGGGAAGAAAATACAATGCCAACGTCCCAGACGTAGTCTTACATGCAATCAAACATCGACGCCACTGTCCCAGACAAGGTCTTACACGAAATCAAATACGATGCCGATGTCCCAAACATGGTCTTACACATAAAATAGAAGTCGATGCCAACGTCCCAGACGTGGTCTTACACGACAACACATATCAGATCCTATGTCATGACATATGTATCCTAACTCTTCCTAAGGTTCGTACAGGGCTTTTCAGACCTCGGAACCTTGTCGATACTTTCTCGGATAGCATACATTTAGCTCAAACATTCATTCATCAAAATTTGATATCAAATGAATGATAATAATTCAATTCAAACAAGCTTATTTGTATATCGACTTACCTCGTAGGGATTAAGATAAATGGAATCGGTTACTCGACGACTTTCGACTTTCCTCGATCTAACTCCATTTTCTTTAACTCTTGATCTATATAAATTTAAATTTAACTTATTCAATCACAAATTTATTCAAAACAATCCATAAACACATATTTAGGGCATTTTGTAAACTAGCCCTCACATTTTCACATTTTGACACTTTAGTCCCTATTTCACAAAATCACAAAATACACATAATTTGCACATATCATGCTTGGCCGAATATTCATAGAACTCATACAAGTCCACACATTTCATTTATCACATTTTAGTCCCTCAAATTACAAATTTCACAATTTAGCCCATTTTACTCAAAATCATCAAAAATCCAAAGATAAAAGATATTAACCCAAATTATATTTTCCATTTATCAACAACTAACTTCACAAAACTCATTGTTTCATCAATGGCATAACTCAAAATCATCAACAAAATAAAAAATTGAGACATGGGCTTGATAGTATACAAAGCAACGATTACAAAAACGTAGAAATTATCAAAAACGGAACAAAAGCGAACCTTCAATTGAGCTTTAGTATGGCCGAAACCTAGCTAACTCTTTTTCTTTTCTTTTATTTTGATTTTCGGTTGAAGATGAACACAAATGACTTGATTTTCATGCCTTTGTTTTATTTTAATTAACATTAATAATTCTTTTATAATTTTAACCTTTAATAATCCATTACAAATTCACTTAATGGATGGTTATTTATGTCCATTCAAACTTCCAATGGTCAAATAACCACATAAGGACCTCACAATTATAAAACCAAATCAAATAGGTACTTTAACAATTAGAAGGTCACTTTAACATTTTATGTGATTAGGTCCTTTTTCAAAATTAAGCATACAAACATTTAAATTTTCATATGAAACTTTCACACATACTAATTCATATATCGTAAGCACAAAAAATAATATATAAATATTTTTCTAACTCGGAGTTGTGGTCCTGAAACCACTGTTCCGACTAGGGTCAAAACCGGACTGTTACAATTCTCCCCCCTTTACAGATTTTTATCCCTGAAAATCTTACCGTTAAACATATTCGAATATTGTCGTCTCATAGCATCTTCAGGCTCCGACGTGGCCTCTTTCATACCGTGTCGATACCATATCAGTTTTACTAATGAAATTTTCTTATTTCGTAGTTCTTTAACTCCCGAGCTAAGATACAGATCGGCTTTTCTTCGTAAGGCATATCAGATTGAATTTCAATCTCAGAAGGGGAAATCACATGCGACGGATTAGATCTGTATTGTCGAAGCATCGATACGTGAAACACATCATGAATCTTTGCTAACTCTGGTGGCAACAATAATCTATATGCTACCGACCCAATACACTCGGTAATCTCATACGACCCAATGAATCTCAAACTCAATTTACCTTTTCTACTGAAACGAAGTAATTTCTTTCATGGAGACACCTTCAAAAACACTCTGTCGCCGATCTCAAACTCAATATCTTTTCTTTTTAGATCCACATAAGATTTCTGATGATCAGAAGCTGCTTTCAAACTATCTCAAATTACTTTTACTTTCTATTCAGTTTCTTTTATCAAATCAATTCCATGAATCTTATTTTCACTGAGCTCAGTCTAATACAAAGGTGTACGACATTTACGATCAATAAAGCTTCGTATGGTGCCATTTTAATGCTCGACTAAAAACTATTATTATAAGCGAATTCAATCAAAGGTAAATATTGTTCCCACGTACCTTTAAACTCGAGAATGCAACATCTCAACATATCCTCAAGTATCTGAATGATTCTCTCAGACTGACCATCTATTTGCGAATGGAAAACAGTGCTAAAATGTAATTTAGTACCTAGCACATCTTTCAGTTTCTTCCAAAACCACGATGTAAACCTCAGATCTCTATTCGAAACAATAGAAATAAGCACACCGTGCAATCTTACAATCTGAGAAACATATAACTCAGCAAGCTTGTCAAGCGAATAATCTGTATGAACAGGAACAAAGTGAGCCAATTTAGTCAATCTATCCACAATAACCCAGATTGCATCTTTCTTACTTGGTGTCAACGGTAGACCAGATACAAAATCTATTGTGACTATGTCCCACTTCCACTCAAGTATCATAATCGGTTGAAGCAACCTAGAAGGTACCTAATGCTCGGCTTTTATTTGCTGATAGACTAAACATTTAGAAACAAAGTAAAAAATGTCTCGTTTCATTACTTGCCACCAATAAAGCTGTTTTAGTTCATTATACATTTTCGTACTTCCCGGGTGAACAGATAATTGACTGTTATGAGCTTTATTCAAAATCATCTGAATTAACTCTAGATTTCTCAGAACACAAATTCTATCTCGGAATTTCAGACAATCATCTTTATCAACTCTGAATTCTGAATCAGACTCTACATTACACTGAGCTCGTTTAGCTAAAATCTCATTATCAATCTTCTGAGCTTCGATAATCTGCTGTAAGAACAAAAGTCTTGCTTTCAATTTAGCTGAAACTGAAACATCATCAGACAAAACCAAATGAGCATTCATTACATGCAAAGCAAACAATGACTTTAGACTCAAGGCATCAGCAACAACATTTACTTTTCCGGGATGATAATCTATCACAAGTTCATAGTTTTTAAGCAATTCAAGCAACATTTTCTGTCATAGATTCAAATCTTTCTGAGTCATCATATACTTCAAACTCTTATGATCAGAATATACGTGACATCTCTCACCGAACAGGTAATGACGCCAAATCTTTGGAGCAAACACAATCGCAGCTAACTTAAGATCGTGTGTCGGATAGTTCTTTTCATGCGGCTTTAACTGTCTTGAAGCATAAGCAATGAATTTGCCTTCTTGCATCAAAACACATCCAAGTCCGATCAACGAAGCATCACTGAAGATCACAAATTCTTTACCCGATTCAGGTTGTACCAATACCGAAGCTTCAGTCAACAAAGTTTTCAACTGATCAAAATTGTTCTGACAATTTTCAGACCATTCAAACTTCATATCTTTCTGAAGTAGCTTCGTTAACGGAGTTGCAATCAGAGACATTCCTCGGAGGTTTCCAATCCAAAATAGCCGAAATCTTGCTCGGATCAACTCTAATACCAGATGCTGATACAATATGACCCAGAAAACCAACTTCTCGCAACCAGAATTCACATTTACTGAACTTTACATATAATTTTTTATCTCGTAGAATCTGTAGCATTAATCTCAAATGCTCGGCATGTTCGGATTCATCACGTGAATAAATCAATATGTCATCAATGAATACAACAACAAATTGATCTAGATACGGTCTAAAAATTTTATTCATCAAATCCATAAAGATAGCAGTGCGTTAGTTAATCCGAAAGGCATAACTAAGAATTCATAGTGGCCATACCTCGTTCTAAAAGTAATTTTCAGAATGTCTAAATCTTTCACTCGCAACTGATAATAGCCTGATCTCAAATCTATCTTCGAAAACACAGAAGCTCCTTTCAATTGATCAAACAAATCGTCAATTCGGGGTAGAGGATACTTATTATTAATAGTCACTTTGTTCAACTGATGATAATCGATATGCATTCTCATCGTACCATCTTTCTTTTTCACAAATAGAACTGGAGCACCCTAAGGTGAGAAACTCGGTCTAGCAAACCCTCTATCGATTAATTCTTGCAACTGAGACTTTAATTCTTTTAGTTCGGTACGGAGCTATCGAAATTGGAGTAGTACTAGGTACCAATTCAATGCCAAATTTAACTTCTCTAACCGGAGGTAAACCTAGAAGTTCTTCAGGAAACACATCAGGGAACTCACAGACAACAGACACAGATTCAACTTTCTTTTCTAACATTCTCGAATCAATCACATAAGAAAAATAGGCTTCACAACCCTTTCTTACAATATTCAAAGCTTTCATCGAAGATATTACAGCAGACAATCCATTCAAATCACTAGATTCAATTCTGACTATTTCATCACTCTTGCATCTCAAATCAATAGTTTTCTGCTTGCAGTTCACAACAACATCATGCAAAGTTAACCAATCCATACCCAGAATTATATCAAATTCATCGAAAGGTAATTGCGTCAAATTACCCGGAAAATAAATGTCTCGAAACATTAACGGACAATTCTTGTAGACTTTATCAACCAAAACACATTTGCTTAGGGGGTTCGAAACTCTAACTACAAATTCAGTAGACTCTACAGGAAAAGTCTTACTGTTCACTAAGTTCATGCATATATACAAATGTGTTGATCCAGGATCTATCAAAGCAATCACAGAAGTATCATAAAGAGTAAATGTACCCGTAATCACATCTGGAGACGAAGCTTCCTCATGAGCTCGAATAACATAGGATTTGGCAGGTGCACGAGCCTCGGATCTAACAGCTATATCTTTTGTCCCTCTCTAACTGCCACTTACGTTTTTCGTATTTTTGGGAGGTCTACCACGAGAAGCATTGCCACTCGGTCTAGAATTTTGTACACTTTCTTGCTCAATAAATTCAGGGCAATCACGGATAAAATGGTCTAAAGATCTACATCTAAAACAAGCCCGATCATACAGTCTACAATTACTGAGATGTCTTTTACCATAATGCTTGCATTTAAGGCGATCAGACTTAGCATTTCCAACACTAGCAACAGATGTAGCTGGAGCTTTGAAGCTCAAATGCGATCTTGTACGATCTCTATTCAAATATCCCACATTAGTCTTTGAACTGCTACTATCATTTCGAAATTTCTTTGATGCAGATTGAAATGACTTGCCCAATAATCTCTTCCGCACTTCTCTAGCTTTATAATAAGCTTTTCTTTTCTCTTTCCCAAGATTTTCAGCTTTACATGCTCATTCAACAAGCAAAATGAATTCTTTAATTTCAAGAATCTCAACTAGCAAACAGATATCCTCGTTCAAACCATCTTCAAGTCTTTTACACATTATTGCTTCCGTAGATACACATTCACGAGCATACTAACTCAATCTTACAAATTCCCGCTTGTATTCTGTGATAGACATATGACCTTGTTTAAGCTCGAGAAACTCTTTAAGTTTTTGGTCGATAAATCTCTGACTGATGTACTTCTTTCGAAATTCAGCTTGGAAGAAATCCCAGGTAACCCGCTCACTTGAAACTACAGATATTAAAGTTTTCCACCAGTGGTACGCCGTATCTTTCTAAAGTGAAATGGTACATTTTATGCATTCTTCAGGATTCAAAGATAATTCATCAAATACTCTTATCGTGTTGTTTAACACTGAACTCGGTGGAACGACAAAAAATGTGCAAGTGTACACAATCGCAACAAGTAATAAAGTGACAAGTAAATGTCGAGTTATCGTACCCACAGGGACTGAAAAAAGAGTTATTTATGAAATTAATTGTAAAACACTTTGGCGAGGTAAAAATAATTTGGTTTTAAAAGATGGTCAAAACTATTTAAAAACTAAGTAAATAATTAAAATAAAACAAAGGAGTTCTAATGCACAATTTCAAATAAGATTTAATCAAGATAACATACTTGTGTTGGATTAATTACATTTCTTTAACTTAGAATTATTAAGTTTATGTTTATATTGCTACAAATAAATTCACGGTAACTCGGTAATTTGCTAACTACTGCTCATACATACTTATTAAATTAATCAATCTCTTGAACATTTTTCAATGTCAATCCAAGCGGTTAATTAATCTTCACAAGCATATAAAAGATTAAGTGAGGTAACAGGGTATTTCTACCTTGAAACAGTTTAATCACAAAAATCTTGGAAGTTATGCAAGGCATATGTATCACCGAATACAATGCTAATTTAAACTTCAGCTACCTTAGAAGAATAAACATGCATTAATTAAGCATTGTGTCTATTAATTATAATTTCAATACGATTTAATAATTAATTCATTAGTTATTTAACAGTTATATTGCTAAAATAACTTAGGCATGATTTTACTTAACCAAGCAATTTACCGAGGCCTATAACAACATAAACATCATTTTAACAATTCAAGCAGGCAGAATATAATCAACCCAATACAAACTTAACTTAAGCTAAATTGATTAAAATAACCATTTCAATAGCATAAATGTTCATAAACATATTCGTCAAAACAACAACAAAAATTAAAGAGATAGGGAACAAGAAGCAAATCCAATGTTTCTCCGTGACTTGACTAGTTGCTCCGTTCTTCGTTTTTCGTTGCCCTCGGCTATCAAGGTAGCTTATGAACACCTAATTGCTGCTCCAAAATGGCTGATGAGAGCCTCTTTCCCAAGAGAAGAAATTGACACTTGAACGAAAAGGGAAATGAGATGGAAAAAAAATGGAGAGAAAAGTGAGAGAGGAGAAGAGAGAATGAGAGAATGTTGTAGGATTGAGGGATGGTTTGAATGATCAGCAAGGGGTGGCTTTTATAGCTGATTGTGGCTGCTAAAAATAGAAAATTACAGCAGCCAAATAGCCCCTATGGTCGGCCATGTACTTGGCAAAATTTGAGACTTTCAACTTTGCTAAAAATAGCCTGGGGCAAATCTACAAAGCCACAATTAAAGGTGAGGTTTTAATGCAATTTGGAAGTCTTTCAAGGGCCTTTTTGCAAGCATTTTTAGTCAGCTAAAATGCTGATTTGGGTCAGCATATGGACGGTTATGGGCTTCCCAAATAGTGGCTCGTTTGGTTCACTCAATTTGGTTTGACCAGTGCGGCTCAACTGAACCCTTTCTCCATTATTAATTAAAAATAATTTATTTAACCCAAATTAAATGGGGAATAAATTAAAATTAATTATTAATTAATACACATTTCTGGACCGTCTTAGGTTGGAAATTAATGTGCCTTGATACTTCAAATTGCTTCTCGGTTTTGTGCTTTCAGCAGTGTCAGCGGAGCCAATTTTTGCCCTTTGCGCGTATTTGTCAAAAATAGTCAAAATTAATCAAAATTAGGTATAAAATTAACTAAAATTCACCATGTTCATATTTTTAATACAATTTAATTAGTTTATAATATTTAAATATTTTTCGACAAGAATTTAACTGGATTTGCACGAATTTAAGTAAAAATGGGTATGAAAAAACATATAAATTTTTTTGTTTCCACTCGGCCCTTTCAGTGTCATCATTTGTTGCTGCTTAGAACTCTTCGGCCCCATACTTTCTAATGTTATCTACCAGAGGCTTACTTATCTAAACCAGATTCACTGATGGCATAACAGGAGCTGGTGGCGAATTAACCGGGGGTGGAGGTTGTTGAATAGCCGGATTGGTTCTAATATATTGGCTAAACCAATTGTTCATCATCTGATAGAAGGCTTGTCTAGCCTCACCATCACTGCTACTCGTAGCCGGTCTAGAATTAGATGGCGCCGTCCCTTACGCGGGGGTAGGCGCATTGCTTTCGACATCGTCAGCTACCGCTCGATCGGGATCCATTTGCTATATAAAAGCACATTTCAATGTAAGGATTCATCACACTATTGCAGTTCATAAATATGGCATGTATAGCTCGACTCACATACGCTATGGCAGTCCTAGAACCGACTAAACCATAGCTCTGATACTAACAAAATGTAACAACCCTAACCCGTATCTGTCGCCGAACTAAGGTTAAAGGCATTACAGACAAATCGAAACATTTAACTTTCATTTCATAAACGTCAAAGCATCAGTGATCAACATTAGTATAGAGTCCCTTATATAGGTCATCAGGACCATAAACATGCATTAGAAAAGGGTCGGGACTAAACCGAACACATACAAATTTCTCCGAAATTTAAACATTTTTCAAACAAGTACATGTCACACGCCCATGTGAATAGGCCGTGTCAAAACAGGGCATACATACTGACTTACTCACAAGGCCACAAGACACGCCCGCGTGCCTTGGCCGTGGTCGAGTCTGACTTGAGCCACACGACTAGCCACATACCCGTGTGCCTTGGCCGTGCTTGAACCTGACTTAAAATTATAGGGCACCCCAAGGGACACACGGCCGTACAACATGACTGTGTGTAGCACACGGCTGAGACACACGCCTGTGTCTCTGCCAGTGTGGACAAAAATAAGCCATTAGAAAAGCCAATTTGCCACCCATTTAAATCAAATCTACAAGCAACCAAAATCACAACTTTTCTTAACCAATTAACATCCAATTCACAACCAAAACTTTAACCATTCATGTTATATCATTGCTAACCAATTTCATGTTTAATAACTTTACTATTTTATTCCAAAACATAAGACAAAAAAATCTCAAAACATATGGTTTATAAACCTTAATACATACCACTCCACCTCATACTATGAACTTACCAAATACTTGCCAGATTGACCATTTATTTTAGCCAAACAAGAACATGTCATAAACATAACTTCATCATATAACTTATACCACAACTCATTTATAAACATATCCATAATCAAGCCAAATCACATGGCTAGATATATACACATTTCAAAACATATTCAAAGTACTTCTAGCCTATACATGCCATACTCCAATATTTACATTTCCAAAATGTACCAAAATGAAGTTCGATAGTGCGGTGATGATCCACAATGATCCCTGAGCTTCCAGTAGCTACAATATCTGTAATACAGTTAAAAGACACACAGAGTAAGCTTATAAAATATTAGTAAGCCATATACAAATAAACTTAACACATTAAACATTAATTCATTATCAAATTACATATACTTTAAGTCATAAACTATTACAACTACCATATTCACATACATTTCATATCTTCCAATTTGTATGACACATATAGCATAATTTCTCATGTTTTTACCACATATCATCTTTTGTTCATTAAAGAATACATACTTACCTTTCACTATCAAATGTGATACTCATTTCGAACGTACCTGAATCAGATATGTATTTCACAAGTCATTCATTTTTTAGAATGCCCGTTTGAACCATTTAGAAACATAAGGATACGTGGAAAGCTTGGGAACCATATACAATGCCAACGTCCCAAACGTGGTCTTACATGCAATCAAACATCAATGCCACTGTCCCAAACAGGGTCTTACATGAAATCAAATACAATGCCGATGTCCCAGACATGGTCTTACACATAAAACAGAAGTCGATGCCAATGTCCCAGACATGGTCTTACACGAAAACACATATAAGATCCTATGTCATGACATATGTATCTTCACTATTCCTAAGGTTCGTACGGGGCTTTTCAGACGTCGGAACCTTGTCGATACTTTCTCGGATAACATACATTTAGCTCAAACATTCATTTATCAGAGTTCAATATCAAATGAATAATAATAATTCAATTCAAACAAGCTTATTTGTATATCGACTTACTTCGTAGGGATTCGAATAGATGGAATCGGTTACTCGATAACTTTCGACTTTCCTCAATCTAACTCTATTTTCTTTAACTCTTGATCTATATAAATTTAAATTTAACTTATTCAATCACAAATTTATTCAAAACAATCCATAAACACATATTTAGGGCATTTTGCAAAGTAGCCCTCACATTTTCACATTTTGACACTTTAGTCCCTATTTCACAAAATCACAAAATACACATAATTTGCACATACTCATGCTTGGCCGAATATTCATAGCACTCACACAAGTCCACACATTTCATTTATTTCACATTTTAGTCCCTCAAATTACAAATTTCACAATTTAGCCCATTTTACTCAAAATCATCAAAAATCGAAAGATAAAAGATATTAACTGAAATTATATTTTCCATTTATCAACAACTAACTTCACAAAACTCATTGTTTCATCAATGGCATAACTCAAAATCATCAACAAAATCAAAAAAGAGACATGGGCTTGATAGTATGCAAAGCAACGATTAAAAAAACGTAGAAATTATCAAAAACGGAACAAAAATGAACTTTCAATTGAGCTTTAGTATGGCCGAGCCCTAGCTAACTCTTTTTCTTTTCTTTTATTTTGATTTTCGGTTGAAGATGAACACAAATGACTTGATTTTCATGCCTTTGTTTTATTTTAATTAACATTAATAATTCTTTCACAATTTTAACCTTTAATAATCCATTACAAATTCACTTAATGGATGGTTATTTATGTCCATTCAAACTTCCAATGGTTAAATAACCACATAAGAACCTCACAATTATAAAACCAAAACAAATAGGCACTTTAACAATTAGAAGGCCACTTTAACATTTTACTCGATTAGGTCATTTTTCAAAATTAAGCACACAAACATTTAAATTTTCATACGAGACTTTCACACATACTAATCCATATATTATATGCACTGAAAATAATATTTAAATATTTTTTTACTCAGATTTTTGGTCCCAAAACCACTGTTCCGTCTAGGGTCAAAACTGGACTGTTACAACCTCTGCTTCCCCTTCAGTGTGCTCACAAACTATGGCTCGTAAGAGTTCTCCTGTCATTGCTCGCGATAACTCTCCTCCTTCCTGTATCTCTCTCCTTATTATACCTTTCACTAGGGAGGTAACTGCTTAAAATAGTGGAGAGCTTCAGTGCCAGAGGCTGTGAAGAAGAAGATATGTGATGATGACTCACCTAGGAGTTCGCAAAAATCTACATTGTTACATTCAGGTCCTCTCTACAAGCCTTCATTGCTGAGGCCTCCATGATTAGTTTAGGCCTTAAAGAGAAAATTATTGGGACGGAGGCTACTCAAAAGGAGTTTGAAGGAAATCTTAAGAGTATTTAGGAGCGACGGTAGAAAATGAGGACTAAGAATAAGGTGCTATACAAACAAAATGATGAGCTTGCTAGGAAGTTAAGAGCTGAACAAGTGAATAATTATGCACTATCCAACGAGGTCGCGACCCTGGGTGTTGAGCTAAGAAGGGTTGTAGAAGAGCATAAAGAAGTTGTGAACTGAATCATTACAAAGCATGAGGCTGTAACGGCGGAGTTAAAATGAAAACAATAAAATGCTTTTGAGGGGTTTAAGAAGAATACTTTGAGGACGTTGAGTGATGTCACCATTGAGCTTAAATCTAATATTCTTCTGCATGCTCAAGTTGTTTTTGGGCCTTTTGATTTTCGCAATGTTGATTTCAATTCTCTCGCTGAGGTAGAGATGAACTAGCTTGGCTTTGATGTTCACTATCCTTCGAGGGCCACTTTGGATGGGTTTGCATCCAAGTGGAAAATTTTAGGGCATTTTTACCTCAAAAAAAGTCCTTCTAAACCAACTATTGTGCCTGCTAGTGATAACATCACTACTGGCCCTGCTATCGACACTGCTAAAGTTGTTGAGAAGGAGAATAAAGTCTGTGGTGATCTTGAAGGAGGAATTGAAGTTTAATTATCTTTAATTTTTTAACTTTGTACTACTCTTCTTTATGAACGAAAAAAATTGAAAATTTTCAAGTTTATTTGTCATACAATTCAAATAATAAGAACACATAATTAAGAACAAGTCAAATATTTATCATACAATTCAGATAATAATAACAAGATCTGTCTTAGGTTTCATTCCCCTTAGGTATTTAGGGGTTTTAGTTCATAACTAAAAAGGTAAAGATCTCAGAAGAGTAATGAATACAAAACATAAAGAAAAACCCAAAACTCCTGAAGGGAAATTGAGGGGAGATCTTCAGTCATGATGATGAATCCGACTTCTGAGATGGATCAATCGGCTTTTCTTGAGCAGTTCTCTGCTTCCCTTTCTGTGTATATCTTTTTCTCCTCCTCTAGGGTGTATTTATAGGCTTTGGAATTCCTAAGAACCCTCAAAATTGGCCTTTTTGGAATTGGACTAAACTTGGGCTCGGCAGGGACATGCCCGTATGACACGCTCGTATGCGATTGCTTAAGGCCGTGGTCAGGCCTGTTAAATAGGCACGGGTGTGTGGTCCACCCGTGTGAGTCATGCTTCGATTCTGCCAAATTGACACGGCCGTGTGGTCTGCCCTTGTGAGGAGGTCCAGGTCGTGTTGCTTTCGTACGTTGGCCCATTTTCTCCGTTTTTGGCCCGTTTCTCATTCCTTTCACTCTCCTATGCTCACCTGAGTGTAAAACATGAAATTAAGGCATTAGAAGCATCGAATTCACCAATTTTAAGGAAAATTCATCCATAAAATGTGCTAAGCATGGGATAAAAATATGTATGAATTACGGTTTATCAAATAACCCCACACTTAAGCATTTGCTTGTCTTCAAGCAAAATCCTCAACTCATAATCAAAATAAATTCTTCTCAAATTATAATTTCTATTGATAATATCTCAAAATAATCCATAGGTAATCATACATTGAAAATTCAATTGAAAGAACATCAAAGTTTCAAACATTCCAAGTTGAGCATTTTATCATGAAAACATAGGTGTCTCCCCTCATTTAAGTAATTACCTTTGATTCAAAATATCACAGAGTTTCATATCATCACTAAAGATTTACTCGAATCACTCGAAGTGTTTAAGGACAATAAAATGAAGAATTCAATAGTCAATAATGAAGAGTCATTACCATAGGCTTGCATGAAAATCAAATCTCCACCACTATAAATTGAGATGAAACATCAATCAAAAGGTCTTTAGAGGGTTGTAACGTGGCTTTAGTTAGAGGGTGTGGTCACAGGCTGAAAGAAAGGGTTAGAATCGAGATTGAATTGAAAAATTTCCTAACTAGAAAAATGACTAGTCAACAATTACGTGCAACAGAGCTTTTTCTCATAATATGGAATTTAACTTCTTTAGCTTAGAAGATCACTCCTACTAATATGTATACATTTTTTTTAAGAACAAGCCAAATTACAAAATAGAATAAAACATGGCTAAACAATTATTCCAACTCAAATCTCGACAAAAATAGGTATCAAATTAATTTAGGGGATTTCAACAATAATGAGTTATGGGCTAATATTGAGGGTAAATCAATGAATGAGTTGTTAGGCTCAAGGGGGTTCACTAAGGGTTAATTGTGAAGGTAGGCTTTTATGGAGTGAGTGGGTTAAATCTAAGTGTCTTTATCATTTTGACATATCAAATCAAATGGTATGGTCTTGACATTCATAATCAAGCAAGTTCTAGAATAACAATTCAATACTGACATACTCATAATGAAAGTGAGCATGAAAGAAATAATAGATGCTCTAAAGGCTCAAGATCTCACAAAAAATTATGGCTTTTTGATGTTTAAACTTGTGGATTTCAATCCAAGATAATACCTAAACTTGGGGAATCAACTTAAAATTTTATATTCTTAAAAATCAACTTATCATGCTTAATTCTCTAATTTCTTAAAGTTTAAATAATCAATGCATGAATGTCTTTAATTTAAGATATATCAATAAAAATCATAAATCAATCAAAATTTATCCTAAACATGATATGAGAGCTTTTCAAGAGAGCAAGGCAATCATTTAGGGATTTTTCTGATATAAAAATGAATACCTTCCCACACTTAAGATGTACATTACCCTCAATGTACAAAGATAGATATATAGAAAATAATATAAAAAAAAGATAGGGAGAGAAGTGAAACTTCTTGAGTGATGAATGATTTTCCTTGAACTGGAGTTTTGGAGAATAATCGGCGTGAGGATGGAGGAGGATACTCTGATAGTGGTAGAGGTTCATTAGTCCACAAGTCCTGCGCCAAAAGAATATTATATCTAAAGTTGGTTATGGTCGTGGTCGAGCAAGAGATGACAGTCGTGGAGAACCTTTCCCAGTGGAGTTTCGAGTCCCTGAGTAATAGTGAGCTTTGGAGCTCTTTATAACTGTGATAGAATCAGGAACTCTTTTAAAAAATATATAAGGAAGGGTAAGTACTTAATATGAATTATTCAAAATTAAAAATTGTAAAATAATAATAATAAGTCCTAATAAAAATAAGGTGAAAAAAAATAAAAAGTAGTCTTAAAATAAAATAAAAGTAAAAACATAAAATAATAAATAAAAGGTTTTAAACATCTTCATCGCTAAATGGTTCGCGAGGTGGGGGTGGCGATGAGATGTGGAAGTGCTGACAAATCTGGTTGTAGTATCAATGTGATCGAAGCGCTGAAAACACTGCTGCTCGAATTGAGTTAGGCGCTCAGAGATGTCAGCGTATGAAGCCGCTGCATGAATTCGACGAGAGGGTGGTGGTGGCGAGATGGTGGGTCCTCGTGACGTGGAGGGACATCATCAGTAATGTCCTCAGGGGCCTCCTCCTCGGTAGATTGGGCGAGATGATATTGAGGAGGGTAGGTTCCTTGGTGCTTCTCGATCATCCTCATACTTAGCATGCTAAAGGTACCCTATGGAGACATCTGGCCTATGAGAGTGAGGGAGGATGATTGGGTTGCTGTGTTTAGGAGACCGAAATACCGAGCCAACCGCGTCACATAGGGCCTAATGGAGGTGACCCCCTTCCTATGCCACTCCTTCTGATGTTGAATGGCGAGGGCAATAAAATAGGCAAGGTCTATGACTTGCCCGTGTGACATACACCATAGAAAGTAGGCGTCGTGAGTGTTGACGACTCCAGTTCTCTCTCTCCTTCTTGTTAACGTATGAGCCAAAATGGCGTGTAAGTACCTCAGAGATGGAGGGAGAGACGGTGCCTTGGAGCGGCTAGGGCTGTAGGAGGCCAAACATGATACTCGTGCGTCCCAGCACCGTAAAGGAGAACGATGGATGTGGCGGTTGAGAGCATGTAAGTCATTCTTCTCCTTGAATTCCTCTGTATATAAGCCCAGTGCAATACCAAATTCTGGGACGATTAACTAGCGAACTAATCCGCCTAGGCAAAATTGGACTGTGTCGGGATCATCGTAATTTGTCATTACGATCTGAAGATGAAACGTTGAGCATAGTTCCATCGTCAGCTCGATATATGTTGCTCAATGATCCTGAAGAAAAGCTCCCAAGGGTTGGTGGTTAGAAAAGCCGAAATTGCATCAGCCAACTGAACTTGTTCTACTACAGCTTAGTCGATGCAGCGGCCTGCAATTAAAGGTTGGGTCCAGAGTATTTGGTAAAGTTCTTCTTGGGGCCCAATAGTGAACTGCAAGAAAGGGTGACGAATTTCCACGGTAGGACCCGAGGAAGATGACGCTCCCTTCCTTTTCTTTGAAGTAGGGATGGCGGCCTTTTTACCACGTGAAGACGACATTGTATACCTGCAATATAAAAAAGAATAATAGTAGGTAAACGAATTTCAAAAGGAAAAAGCCATGAATTTGAACTAATAATTTTAGCCAAAATTCTAATACTAACCAAACTCAACCAAAATAATCAATTTGATAACATAATTTTGTGACATTAGCATGGTAATAGCATGAGAATTAGCATAGTAATGGCATTGGTATGACAATAGAATGAGGCTTTCCTAACAACTCGATTCAACATGAAATGTATGATAAATAGCCTAAGAATGCAAATTAAATAATAGAATAATGAGCAAAATGAAAGTAGTATGAGGAAAATGAAGATTATTTTGATAATAAGCATTAGAAATAAGTAAAATAGAAGTGAAAGGAGTAAACAAACGCTAAGGGAGAGAGATTGGGCGTCAAAAATAGAATGGGGAGCGGTGCACGGGCATGGTAGGGAGGCCGTGTGGACTTGCAGTAGCTAGGGTTAGGGATTTTGAGTGAAGAAAACAATGAATAGTGCAGGGTATTTATAGATTTTTGAGACACACGGCCATGGAACATGCTCGGGTTCCCCAATTTTTGCTCGTGTGGTAGGGAGGCCGTGTGGACTTGTAGCGGCTAGGGTTAGGGATTTTGAGTGAAGAAGACAATGAATAGTGCAGGGTATTTATAGATTTTTGATACACACGGCAATGGAACATGCCCGTGTTCCCCAATTTTTGCCCGTGTGATTCGCGATTTTTAAATTTCGGCGCGTCTAACAATTGGCCCACTCCCGTGTTCCTTGGGCGTGTGGGTGCACACGACTGTGTCGCACTGTCGTGTCTGTCTTCGTTCACTTCTCCCATGCTCGTGTATGTAGTCCCACGCCCGTGTTAATCTAACATGTTCAACCACACTTGCTTGGCACAGGCGTGTCGCAAGCCAGTGTTAATTTGACAGGTTTGGCCACGGTTTCAAGGCATGGGTATGTCGTACGCCCGTGTTGTTTTGGTAGGTTCACCCACGACCATGTCGCACGGTAATGGCAATTTATCGTAGCTCGTGCTAGGAAAAATCTTTGCCCTGTTTCCACACGGCCTAAGGCACGTTCGTGTGCTAGGCCGTGTCTGTGTGGGAAACCTGTATTCAAGAGCTCCGTTAGTAAGTTAGGTGTTTAAACACTAAAATTTAAAGAAGTTAATACAGTTAGTGCTCGGGTTGCCTCCCGAGAAGTGCTTATTTATAGTCTAAGCTTGACTTACCTCTCCATTGAATGGTCATGGTGGTTCGAGGAGTTTATACTCCTCGTTCCTGCTGTGAATCTCATCAAAATAAGGTTTTAGGCGGGTATTGTTTACCTTAAAAGTGCCGAACTTAGGATAATTTACCTCAACTGTACCGAATGGGAAAATGCTAAGTACTGTAAGAGGGATTTCTTCATTCGGTTTGGTAGTGACAATGTGAGGATCTGCGGCATCTAATAAAACTTTATCTCCAACCTTAAGTTAATTTGGAAAGGTATTGAGCTCATCCTGGCGTAGTTTTGGTTTATCGTGTGTTCTCGGTTTATGTGTCCGCCATTCATCTAGCTCCTCAATTTGTGGCCTTCGTTATTCATGAATCCTCTACTATTGCTTGAAAATGGCTCATGTACTTCTTTCAAACTCATTTCTTGCAAAATAGGTTGCATCATATTGTCAGTTTTAGTAGAGTGGTTTAGACAATCACCTTCAATTTTCGATGTGTTGCCAAAATTGCGAGCTTGAAAGGTGATTGTTTCATCTCCCATACGAAGTGTGAGCTCACCTGTGCCAACATCAATAATCGTTCTAGCAGTTGCTAAAAAGGGCCTTTCTAAAATCAAAGGAGTGTTGCTATCCTCCTCTATGTCTAGAACAACGAAGTCAACGGGAGATATAAATTTATCGATTTTAAGTAGCACATCTTCAATAATACCCTTAGGAAATCTTATAGTTTTATCTGCTAATTGAATGCTCATCCTAGTCTGTTTGGGTTTCCCAAAACCTAGTTGTTTAAACATTTTGTAAGGTATAACGTTAATACTAGCCCCTAAATCAGCTAATGCATTATTAACATCTAAACTACTAATTAAGTAAGAAATCGTAAAACTCCCTGGATCTTTTAGTTTGTTGGGTTGTTTATTCTGTAGAATAGCTGAGCAAACTGCGTTTAGCTTCACATGCGAAGCCTCATCCAACTTCCGCTTATTTGCTAAAAGCTCCTTTAAAAATTTCATTACGTTTGACATCTGCAATAGAGCTTCAATAAACGATAAGTTAATATGTAATTTTTTTTAAAAGTTTAAGGAATTTACCAAATTGTTCATCTAAGCGGTCTTTCCTTGTCGCATTAGGGTATGGCACACGAGGTTTGTATTCTGTACTTACCGATTTCTGCTTATTGTGGTCTACCTCACCTTTGCCTTTACTTATCTCAGTTTCTTGCCTTGGTTCTGGTTTAAGTGTGACTAACCCTTCCTCATCTTGACTAGTAATCGCGTTGAGTTTCTCCCTTGGGTTAGATTCTGTGTTGCTTGGCAAGCTACCTTGTGGTCGTTCAGAAATCAACTTGGCAAGCTGTCCAATCTGAGTTTCGAGCCCTTGGATCGATGCTTGTTGATTCTTAAGTGCTGTCTCGATATTTTGAAAATGGGTTTCTGACACTGAGATGAATTTGGTTAGCATCTCTGCAAGGTTCGGCTTCTTTTCTTGTTGGTAAGGTGGTTGTTGAAAACCCGGAGGATGTTGTGGCCTTTGATTTCCTTGACCGCCCCATGAGAAATTGGGATGGTTCCTCCGGCCTACATTATAAGTGTTACTAAATGGGTTATTTTGGGATCTAGAGTTATTGTTACCCATGTATTGGACTTGTTCCTCCTCGATGCTAAGGTTGAAGGGTTGATATTCTGTGCATGCTCCTTCTCCATTTGAATCACACCTTATCATTGGATGTACCTGAGTAGAACCACACCGTTAATCTTTTTATTTAAGAGTTCTACTTGGTTAGATAGCATAGTAACCGCATCGAGGTTGAAAACACCGGCTGCTTTCGTTGGCTTTGTTCTCATAACTTGCCACTGATAGTTATTCAGTGACATCTCCTCAATAAATTCGTAAGTCGTCTCAAGTGTTTTATTATTGATAGTTCCTCCAGCTGCTGCATCAATCATCTGCCAAGTCGAAGGATTCAGGCCCTTATGGAACGTTTGAACCTGTAGCCAATGCGGTAACCCATGGTGAGGGCACCTTCTCAAAAGGTCCTTGTATCTCTCCCATGCATCGTAGAGTGTTTCTAAATCCATCTGCACAAAAGAAGAGATATCATTACGTAATTTGGCTATTTTAGCCAGTGGAAAATATTTTAATAAAAATTTTTCGGTCATTTGTTCCCAAGTAGTGATTGACCCTCATGGTAACGAGTTCAACCACTATTTAGCCTTATTCCTTAATGAAAAGGAAACAACCGAAGACGGATGGTGTCATCAGAAACGCCATTAATTTTAAAGGTATCGCAAAATTCTAGGAAATTTGCCAAGTGAGCGTTGGGATCCTCATCTTGCAAACCATCAAACTGAACAAACTGTTGTATCATTTAAATTGTGTTAGGTTTTAGTTCAAAATTATTTGCAGCAATAGCAGGTCTAACTATACTTGACTCAGTTCCTGTTAAATTAGGTTTAGCATAATCATACATAGTGCGCGGAGTAGGATTCTGATTAACAGCAATTGTAGGAGGTAGCGGATTTTCTTATTTTTCAGCCATCTCTTCAGTTAGGGTTTGAATATCGTCCTCTTGCTCGTTCTCTGCGTATCTTAAGCTTCGCCTTATTTCTCTTTGGTTTCTGCGAACTGTGCGATCGATCTCACTATCAAAAAGCAATGGTCCTGACGGGTTTCTTCTAGTCATAAACTATAAGAACCTGCCAGAAAAAGGGAAAAAGAAGAATTAGTAATAAAAATTAGAAATAAATTTAAATTGCAGTAAAAGTAAATAACTAAAGTAATAAAAATCGAGTGTTCCTAATATCTTAGTTCCCCGGTAACAGCGCCAAAAACTTGATGCGTGATATTCGTGACAGGTTTTAAATATTTATAATGAATCGTTCTTAAAACTAACTATTATCACGATGAAGGCAAGTGTACCTATCGAACAGTAGTATAGTTTTAGCTAGACCGGATTGTCGAACCTAAAGGAACTAAAAGTACTAGTAATGACTGTCTTTTTATTATCTAGCCTAAGAATAACGGAGTTTGTTTTTACTAACTAATTAACTAAACTAATAAATCACAGAAAATAGAATTGGGGAATTACTTTTTGAAAAACGATTGAATTAAGACAATACCTAAGGATAGATCCAGCTAGACTTCACTTGTTATTTGACTATGAATCGGACGATTTATTCATTTGACTTGATCCGTAGAAATCTCTAAGTTATATTATTATCCCTCTCGAGACTAACAACTTCTAACCATAGGTTGAATAATTGAAATCTCTTTCTAATTAACTCCCTAGGGTTGCATTAACTCGATCTATGGATCCCCTTATTAGGTTTCACCCTAATCTGGCAAAATCTTGTCACCCTATCTCTAGGCGCGCAATCAACTCTACTTAATTATGATAAATGTACTTTTAGACAGGGTCTATTCCTCCTCTGAATAAGAGCTTAACTTGAATCAATATCCTGGAATATCAAAACAAGAATTAAGAACAAGTCAAATATTTATCATACAATTCAGATAATAATAACAAGATCTGTCTTAGGTTTCATTCCCCAAAGGTATTTAGGGGTTTTAGTTCAAAACTAAAAAGGTAAAGATCTTAGAAGAATAATGAATACAAAACATAAAGCAAGACCCAAAACTCCTAAAGGGATATTGAGGGGAGATCTTCAGTCTTGATGATGAATCTGGCTTCTGAGATGGATCAATCGGCTTTCGTTGAGCAGTTCCCTACTTCCCTCTCTGTCTATATATTTTTCTCCTCCTCTAGGGTGTATTTATAGGCTTTAGAATGCCTAAGAACCCTCAAAATTGGCCTTTTCCGAATTGGACTAAACTTGGGCTCGATAGGGACACGCCCTGTGCGATTACTTAAGGTCGTGGTCAAGCATGTTAAATAGGCACGGGCATGTGGGCCACCCGTGTGAGTCGTGCTTCGATTCTGCCAAATTGACGCGGCTGTGTGGGCTGCCTGTGTGAGGAGGTCTAGGCCGTGTTGATATCGTACGTAGGCCCATTTTCTCTGTTTTGGCCCGTTTCTCGTTCCTTTCACTCTCCTATGCTCACCTAAGTGTAAAACATGAAATTAAGGCATTAGGAGCATCGAATTCACTAATTTTAAGGAAAATTCATCCATTAAATGTGTTAAGCATGGGATAAAAATATGTATTACGGTTTATCAAACCTACGAGCCTTAAGATCACAGCCTGGAACCTTAACTCTCGCTGACTATTTTAAGGCTGCAGTATTGAACTTGCAAGCCCTAAGATCATAGCTGGGAGCCTTAGCTCTTGCTAACTGTTTAGAGGTTGCAGTATTGAACCTGCAAGACCTAAGATCGTAGCTGGGAGCCTTAGCTCTCTATAACTGTTGTAGAAGTTGCGGTATTGAACCTGCGAGCCCTAAGATCACAGTTGGGAGCTTTAGCTCTTGCTAACTATTTTAGAGGTTGTGGTATTGTACTTGTGAGCCTTAAGATCACAATTGGGAGCCTTAGCTCTTGCTAACTGTTTGAGAGGCTGTGGTATTGAACCTGTAAGCCTTAAGAGCACAGGTGAGAGCCTTAGCTCTCGCTAACGGTTTTAGAAGTTGTGGTATTGAACCTGCGAGCCTTAGCTCTCCCTAACTATTTTTTCAGGGCTGAAGTATTAAACCTGCGAGCTTTAAGATCAAAACTAGGAACCTTAGCTCTCACCAACTGCTTTAGAGGCTACAGTATTGAATCTGCAAGCCTTAAGATCATAGTTGGGAGCCTTAGATCTCTTTAGCTATTTTTGAGGCTACGGTATTGAACCTATGAGCCCTAAGATAACAATTGGCAGCCTTAGCTCTCACTAACTGTTTTAGAGGCTAGAGTACTGAACCTGGGAGCATTAAGATCACAACTGGAAGCCTAAGCTTTCTCTAACTGTTTTTTGAGGGGAGGATAATATAAAGTAAATATACTATTAAAAGAACATCTTTTCATTAAAGTAATAGAATTTACGCATAATACTTTTTAATATGACGCGCATTCTATGTGCGCGGTAAAGTTGCACCCTTCAGTTTTGCCAATTTGTATACTCTATAGCCTATTTTTTTTCATAACTTTGTACGGTCCCTCCCATCTTGGGGCCATATTTCATTGTTGCAAAGCTAGGAGGCTGGCTTCAGTGTTTTTGAGCACAAGGTCACAACTTGAAATTGTTTGGCTTTTACCTTGGAATTGCAATAACTAGCTACTTGCTGAGCGTGTGTCGTGTTCCTGATTTCTAATACTTATTTAATCTCATCAATGAGATCAAGGTTGGGCTTCATAGTTTCCTACTTGGCATTTTCGTTGAAGTGTGTTATTTTATGTGAGCACATTCCAATCTCAGCGATAGTCATTACTTTTGCACCATAAACCATCGAGAATATTGTCTCTCCTATTGCAGTGTAAGGGGATATTCGCAGGGCTCATAAAATTCCAGGTAGTTCCCCTAACCAAAAATCTTTGACCTCTCCCACTTTCTTCTTTAAGGCTGTCAAAATCTTCTCATTCATAGCCTCACTTACCAATTAGTTTAGGGAGTTTTCACAGAGTTTTGAGCCAAGGAGATAGGAAGATCAACATAAAAGTTCTTGGATTTCCCCTGAAATTGTGTACCATTGTCTGTTATTATCAAATATGGTACACTAAACCTATACATAATAGATTTCTAAAGGAAAGATTCCATTTGTCTCTCAATGATGGTTGCTAGAGCCTCAACTTCAATCCATTTGGTGAAGTAGTCCATCATGACAACTATAAATTTCTTCTATGTTGTGGCTATTGGGAATGGGCCAAGGATGTTGACTCCCCAAGTTGTAAATGCCCAAGGGCTTAACATGATCTTAACAGGTTCTACTGGTTGTCTTTATACCTAGGCATACCTTTGGCAAGAATCACATGTGCAAACTAGCTCATGTACATCTTTCTCAATTGTGGGCCAGTAATATCCCTGCCTAAAGATTTTCTGGGTAAGCAATCTTCCACCTAAGTGTTTGCCATAAATACCTTCATGAATCTCTCGTATCACATACCCAGCTTCCAATGGCGTTAGACATAGCAACAGTGGCTATGAGAATCCTTTTTTATACAGTACACCTTCTAAAAGTGTATACCTCGTGGCTTTATATTACAATTTTGTGAGCTCTTTTTTATTTAAGCACTCATTTATCCCTTGTAATATGCGAACTATAGGTGTCATCCATGTGTCTTCTTGATTTATAGCATATCCTTGGAGTGTATCGTAACTTGGGGCTTTCCTGTGCTACAACATAATCTTTCGCCTTTGCTAGATGAAATGGAAGACGCTACGTTAGACAAAGTGTCTGCTCGTGTGTTATCGCTCCTTGAGACGTTTTTTACTTGTATCTTATCAAACCCTGCTAGCAACTGGGTTGCAATCGAGTGGTACTTCTTCAACCTTGACTCTTTGACCTGATACTCCTCGTTCAACTGTTTGGCGACCAAAAGTGAATCTGCATGGATAATAACCTCTCTCGCTCCAAGCTAGTGAGCTAACTGCAACCCTAGTACCAATACCTTGTCCTCTATAGTGTTATTAGACTTCTAAAATCCAAAAGAGAGCCCATACTACCATACGTTTCCTTCAGGATCCCCCAAGAGTACTTCTGCTTCTAGTCTAGTCTTTGCCATAAGTCTATCGAACCAAACTCAGCGAGCTTTTACTCCATTTGATCACTCTTCGGGAGGTGTCAGGTTTGGACAATTTCTTTGATGAGCTGGTTCGTCACAACTACCATGGGATGGAATTGAAAGTATGGTCACAATTTGCGAACAACAATAATTAAAGCAAAAATAAGTTTTTCAACTTTTGCGTGCTTGAGTTCTCCATTTTGCAACACCTTATTAATTTAATACATGGGAAATTATCAAACACATTTTTCCTTGAACAAGATAGCTACCACAGTTTCCTCAGACGTGACAAGGTACAAATAAATGGTCTCTCCTTCACTAGGTGACATAAATAACGGAAGGGATGTGAGGTACTCTTTAAGCTTTTTAAAATTTGTGAGGTACTCGATCTACTCTATGAAAATCTTGTTCAGTAGCCTCTAGTAAGTTGCACCTATATTTTTCAAACCAAAAGGCATCACACGATAGCAAAATAAACCTTCTTCTATAACAAAATCTTTTTTCTCTCTTGGTCTTCAAGAACCATGGAGAACTGATTATATCTAGAGAAAGCATCCATAAAGCTCATGAATTTGTTATCGGAGGATGCGTCTATCAGTTTATCAATCGAAGGAAGAGGGAAACTATTTTTTGGACAAGCCTCCGTGAGATTGGTAAAGTCTATACACATTCTCCACTTACCATTCGGCTTCTTCACCATTACTACATTCGAAAGCCACTCCGGATATTCAACTTCCCTGATAAACCCTGCGGCCAACAGTTTTGCAACCTCATGCCTTATAACCTCCACAACCTGAATTGCGAACTTTCTCCTTTTCTACTTTATGGGTCTAACTCTAGACAAAACATTCAACCTATGCACAATTACCATAGGGTCCACCCCCGGTATATCTGCAGCAGACCAAGCAAAAATGTCAGCATTTATTCTTAAACAATGAACTCAAACTTTCCTTTTCCTTACTTGTCAGTGCAGACGAAATTCTAACCACCTTATCTGTATTACCACTAGAAAGTTGCAAAGTTTCCATAGCTTCAGCTGCTTTTGGTTTCTTTCCTCGCTCCTCGTATCTATTATCCAGACTATCCAAATCTAATAACTTTCCATCTAACTTTGCCTATTGTGAACTCTAGCCTCGTTGTTCCTACTCGTGAGCCGCTGTAACTACAACATGTAACATTACCTTGCTACTCTCTGATCCAATTGCATGTACCCCACTCCAATTTTGGTGGGAAATTTGATCTTCATACAAAAAGTTGCCACCATCATCCTTGCCATCCTTATGGTGGGATGCGCAAAAAATGACATTAAAAGCCATAAGATGATCTACCACAAAAAAACTACACATACTCTATGGTAGTGTGCTCATCATCCCCCAAAGTTACTGGTAATGTAATAGATCCTTTTACCTTGACATAATGGTTTGTGAAACCATAAAATGGGCTAGCCTTCTTTAATGCATTCTCCTTTAACCCTATTTTTTGAAAAGCTTCCCAAGTTAGAACTTCAAATGTGCTCCCACTATCTACAATGATATTTTTTACTTCAAAATCGACAATTATTGTAGTCACCACGATAGGATCATTCCCATCCTCATCGGATATTCCTCATCTTCTTCGGTAAAGTCCACTTTCCAATTTTCCTACTAGCGAGGCTTTTTAAATGAATCAATAGGCATAACTCCCTTGAAGTGAGCCTTTCTCTTAGTGTTATAGGTCATCCATTCTTCATCTATTCCCACTATCAATTGGATGGTACCCCTAACCTTCTACTTACCCTTAAGATCACCTCGCAAACTCTAACCCTGATGGGAAACACCCTGATCAACAAACTCGGTCAGCTTGTCGTTTCTCACTGCTTCCTTAATGGCATCATTCAGAGTGAAACAATCTTCAGTTTTGTGTCTGACATCATTTTGGAAGGCACATTTGTATCTTAAGTTGGATCTCCTTGTACTGTGCCTTATTGGAGATGGATTAGGTAGAATTCTAAGGCCTTTTACCTAGTTCAGAATGTAAGTGTGAGTAGCGTTCAAAGGAGTATAAACTTCAAACCTACCATGGGGGACGTATCTCCTGGTATCATTTTGTTGAGATCTCTAAGGAGCCTTGAGAGAATCACCTTGTGCTTGGTTTCTCTACTGTCCATTACCTCTCACTCGCAATAACTAGTTAGGAGGATCTTGCTTGTAGCAAGCTCTCTCTCAGTTTCTAAACTGTCTATCTTCCCTCTAAAAAGTGCCATGTAATGTCTTCTTAATATCTTTCGCTTCTACGAATTTGTGGGCCTGCTCGTACAAATTGGCCAAACTATATGGTCTATTATAAGTAAAGGAGTATTGCACATGGTTATTTTGTACCCACATTATGAAGGCATCAATAGCCTAATGATCCTCTAATTTTTTCGTGTTTAGAGTCACTGCATGCAACTGCTTAACATAATCCTAGAGGGATTCACCCTCTCTCAGTTTCACCTATATCAGTCTATAAGTGTGTTTTGATCATTCTTTGGGCTTTGAATCTCTCCAAAAATAGTTGTCCTAACTAAGAGAAGCTTCAAATTTAGCCATGTGGAAGGGATAAATACTAGTCATTCACAATTCCTTTAAGCGTTACAGAAAAAGCTTTACACTTTATTGAATATGATGCTGACAATACATTCATGTACTTATTGTATTACGTCAAGTGGGCTCAGGAGTCCCTTCTCCCCTCAAACATGTCCTTTGGGACCTTGAAATTGTGTGACAAGTTCACCGTTGCTCTGTTAAGGGCCAATGGATTGTTGGAATAGAACAACCAATCTATGCCCTGAGATTCAGGGTGCAATGCTCTTACATCTCGTTGTAGTTCATCCATCTCGCTTTGTCATTCCCTTGCATGCATGCCTGGAGTTTCATCTTTCACATTCTCGTTGTCATAAAAGTTGAAAGTTTCAAAGTTTACCTTCATTCTCAACTCCTCATTTTATTTCAATAATTTCTGCTGGAAAGTCTACTGCTACTCAAATTGTGCCTCCTATGTAGCCATTTTCCCTCTCATGTACCTCATTTGCTCTTGAGGAGCAAAAAAATTACTGCAAAGTTACCTCCTGGTTAGGGGGAGGTGGAAACCCTTGACCGGTGGATATGTTCATGTCTAAATGACCGAAAACTCCTTGATGAGCCATATTGTAGAAAACTCCTTGATGAGCCGTATTGCAGAAGTTTTTCTTTCTATCAATGAACCATCTAGTGAAGAAGTTTGCCTTGTTGGGCTGACTACCTGAACCTGATGCTCCAGGTTGTTTGGATGAAAGATAGAGGGGAAAGTTCTCATTTGGGTGAGTCATTTTCTTCTTTGAAATTGAAGAAAACTGGAAAACTAAAAAATTCAATGATCGGAAGTTCCTCCATGCTCACCGCACCAATTGTTGAGTAATTTGTTGTGTCTCATTAAAAGAAACATTCGAGTATTTATACATATTATCACTGTTCATGATTTGACTCCACCGTTATTACTTAGCCCCACTATTCATAGGACTGACACTTTGAGTAGGCCTCGGGCATGTTGGACATATGTATCATTTCAAGTCACATGCTGAAGTTCGTAGTCCCCTCCATGTGAACTTTTTTGGTGTATGCGAGCTAGGACCGCAAATTCCCTTAGACTCTTGTGAGCTGATACTGCGAGCTCCTTTCAACTACTGCGAGCTAATATCGCCAACTCCTCTAACTATCTTCTCAATGTACGTCTTGTGTACATTCATTTGTCAGGCTGAGTCGCGGGTCGACGACCCAAAACTTGTCTCGGTCTCAGGTCGGTGACTATTACTGTATGACACCTTTAAAGTATATTTTATTTAGATGGATTACTCCTATATTTTATCACACAAATAAACATTTGAACTTTAATTTAAACCTAAATAAGATGTCAATTTTCTAACCTCTAATTTATATTTAAATAAGCTTTTGACACATCTTAATATTTCATTGAAATAATATATCATGAAGCTAAAAAAATCAAATGTATATCGAACGATAGGGATTATTTCTTCTAAAATAAAAAGAATTTATTAGGGAAGCGTGAATTTAGAAGTGGTGGCCAAGTGACTTAGCCTCTCAAAATGAAAAAATTATTATACAAGTTTAAATTATAAATTAATATATGATCAAATTACATTTTGATATTTAAATTTTTTTAAGGAAAAATTATGCATTAAAGAGGAAACATAATACACTCACCAAAACCTACAAGCAACAGTTGTCTTAATAGCTGTCATAAAAATAATGGTAACTAAGGTGGTGCCTCGAGTTCTCCTAAAAAAACAAAAGGCCATAAGCTTAAATCCTAGAAAACAAGCAAAACCTAAAATTAAAACCACACACCCTATCGTGTTCCAAGGCACTTTTCCTCTTCTTTGCATCTTTAACCATTATCGAAGCTTTCTGGCTTACTTCCATCACTGTATTTTCCTTTATAATCCAGTATCAGACTTCTCCAAAAATCTGAGTTTGTCAGATAAATAAGAACCATTATTTTTGGTAGATCATCCCCGAACTCAGAAAGAAATGACCCATCTTCACCAATTCAAACATCTTCTTTGATTGTTGACGACTGTGGGACGGGCTAGTGAGATTGTGCCCTCGAGCTACAAGGGTGTGCGCAACTTCATTTGCATTTCGAGGAGGAAATTGAAAAGATAAGTTAAGAAAACTGGGTATTCTCTTAATTTCATTTATAATGTTGCCAATCGTCGATCTGTCCTTTGAGTCTAATTTGAGTGTTTTTATAACTATTAGAGCATCACATTCTACTATCAGATCTCGAAAACCCATTTTTTCCCAAAATATTACGACTTAAAGACACGCTTTGCTTCTACAGTGTTCGGATCCCCGCTATTGTTGTCATGTTTTATTGAAAAAGTGATGCATCAAAATTAGCTTTAACTTATTCTGCCTTGGAAGGTCTCCATAGTTCCTCCTTTGGCTTAATGTTGACCTCTGTTATGGATCTTATTTCATCTAACTCCAGAATATAAGCTTTAATAAAACCCACAACCTCCTATACCCTTCACTTTTTCCTTTCATGGTAGTATTTATTTCTATTATAACATACTTCCCAAACTGAAATTGCCATGACTGCACATAAATGAATGTTATTAATGCAAAAGAAAGAGATTGACCATTGGTTCCGTGTTTGTTCTATGTTTATGTGTGAGACATCAACCCCAACCTCCTACAAGACCTTTTTTGTGAATTCGCAATCTCGAAAAAGGTGTTCCACAGTTTCTTCTTCTACTGAGCAGATTGGACAAGTAACATCATTCTTGAGTCTTCGAGTCTTTAGGTTACGAAGCGTGGGGAGATAATTGTTAGTTACTCTCCATAAATGTATTTTTATTTTACTGGGAATCGGGAGGTTCCACAGTTTTTTAAAATAAGCTTTTATATTAGTTTGGTCTGTACAATAACCCTGTAGATGTAGGTAATTTGTAATTATTCATTTAAAACCAGTTTGAACTGTGTACTCGCCCGATTTATCTCCATGCCATATTATAACATCCTATTGAGTCGTGCTTACCAATGGAATAGACAGGATTGCCTCGGCTTGTTCCCTTTCCAGTAAGTTCTAGATTGCATCATAGTTTCATGTAAAAGATTATTTATTAATTAGATCTTCTACTTTGGAATAGTTTATATTTATAATCTAACTTTTACTTTTCCATTTTTAAGGGTAGATAGCCAAGCATCATTCCAGATATTTGTTAATTCGTCATTCCCTATCCTCCAGCTTGTTCCTTTTTCCAATAAACTACGCACATTCCAAATGCTGTGCCAGGTAAAAGAGGGGTAAGCTCCTAACCTTTCATTTAAAAAATTACCACATGGATAATATTTTATTTTCACTATGCGTGCAAACAAACAATTGAGTTGGATGAATAGTCTCCATCCTTGTTTAGCCAATAGGTAGAATTGAACATTGCTAAATCCCTAAACCCCAAAGCCTCAAACGCTTTTGGACTGCACATAACGAACCGATTACTCCAATGAATGCCCTTATTAGTTTTTAAATTTCGCCACCAAAATTTACTCATCAAATTTTCTAATTCTCTGCAAAGCAACACTGGTAATTTAAAACACTGCATGGCGTACATGGGAAGTGCTTGTAAAATTTATTTTATAAAAACTTCTTTACCATCAAAAGAAAAATTACAAATGCTCTAACTCTTGGTTTTTTGAATAACTCTTTCTTTTAACTCCACGAACGCGTCCGTTTTTCTCCTACCTACCATTGTTGGTAAGCCCATATATTTTTTTGGGTTATTTGAGATTCAAACCCCCAAAAATCCCTCTATTTGCTCTTTAAGGTCATCTTGTACATTTCTGCTAAAATAAATCAGGGATTTCTCGAAACTTACTAGCTGACCAGAAATACTTCCGTACTCATTAAATACTGTTTTCATTGTTGTTGCACCTTCCATCATTGCTCCCCCAAACAATAGCTATCGTTGGTAAAGGAAAGATGGGTGATAGATAGATCTCCTCTGCCCACTCTAGCCCATCCAATTGTCCTTCTCTTTTAGCCTTATTCAGTAGCATAGAAAGGCCTTTTGCACATATGGGCTCAGAGGGTCTCCTTGCCTTATTCCTCTTGTTGGTTTGAATTCTGTCCCTTGATTCCCATTAAGTACCACCAAACGGGATACTGTTCTTACACACCTCATTACAAGATCAATCCAACTGCTGCAAAAGCCTAACATTTTCATCATATCTTCAAGATAATTCCATTCCGCTCTGTCATAGGCTTTACTCATGTCCAATTTTAGGGAAAAAAAAGCCTGTGCCTCCTCTTTTCTTTTTGAAAGAATGTAAAATTTCATAAGCTATCATAATGTTATCAGTTATTTGTCTTCATGGGACAAAAGCACCATATGTTTCTTTGATGCATAAGTGTAGAACTCTTCGAAATCTATTAACCATTACTGATCAAAACCATGGTTGGAAGATACCATGGCATCCTTTAGAACAAGAAATTATTAAGAAATTATTCGAAAAGGTACATAATTGGAGTGAGTAATTTATTAAACTATTAAGGTTTTTGGTACGAAAATGAATCAAATGAACATATAGATGCTTTATGACTCATTGCATAATTAAGTTTAAATAATCTTGATATAGCAAATTATGTTACATTCTATACAAGCTTACTAAGCATAAATTGCTTACGTTGTTTTTATTTTTCTCTTGTAGATTTTGAAAAGCTTGGATAGTTGGAAGATCGAGTTGGAGCACATACACTATCCGTTCATCATCTCTGTAAATGTTTTGGGTCATTTTGATGTTGGTTATAAATGACATGTATTAGGTTATTTCGGTTAAGTTGTTCATGTAGTTATGTTTAGTACTTGAAATGGTGATACTTGAAATGGTTTGTCTTGGTGTTTAAGAAAGGGTAGTTGAATTCGCTTGCGTTAGGGGTTATTTTGGAAACACACGGCTAAGACCCGGGCTGTCACACGACCGTGTGGCACACGACCACACCACATAACCGTGTTACTTTTAAATAAGTGCAAGATGAATCACACGGTTACAGAGAGTTACATGGTTTGCCAACACAGTCATGTGACCTTACTTTGAATGTACACAAGGTCTAGCACATGGCAGTGACATGGCCGTGTGACCCTATTTCGAATATCCACACGGGTTGGAACATAGCCGTGTGTCGTATAATTCAAATGTTATGCGATTGGCCATAAGACCGTGTAACCCATGTTTGTAAAATTTTTTATTTTTTTCAAATTAGTCCTTGAATGTTCCTAAAATATTTTTACGGCCCGTAAGCTTGGTTTAAGGTTCGTAGGTGAACTTATACTATAAATGAAATGTGTATTTGAATGTTAGTATTTAATTTGAATAATTGTTTCTGTTTGAAGTTAAATGTTTTGAATTGTACTATAATACTCTGTAACCTTAATTTGGCGATGGAAACAAGTTAGGGGTGCTACAAGGAGGTGGTGGGAACAGTCTATTTAATCTAGTTTAAAGTATTTTGAAGACGTGTCTGATTGATCCAAGTCTCAACAAGAATTTATTAGTGCTGATTCCTAAAGTGGAAGGGGTAGAAACGTTAGCACAGTATCGTCCAATTAGCTTATGTAATGTAATATACAAAGACATTACAAAAACTTTAGTTAATCGACTTCGACTAGTAATGCAGTAAACTTTAGTTAATCGACTTCGGCTAGTAATGCAGTAAACTTTAGTTAATCAACTTCGATTAGTAATACAAAAATTGGTTGAACAGCATCAAGATAGCTTTATAGCTGGGCATAGCTTCTCAGACAATATTATTATTGCCCAAGAAGCAATTCACTCAATGCAGGTCACGAAAAGCAAGAAGACTTGGATGACAATAAAAGTTGATTTAGAGAAAGCATACGATAGAGTGTGGCAGGGTTTCCTTAAAAACCCACTAGAAGATATTGGGTTCTTGTATTCTATTATCAATGTCATCATGTAGTGTATCACTATGGCTTCTATGGAAGTTCTCTAGAATGGGGTCACCACTAATACTTTCTTTCCGACGAGAGGTTTAAGGCAAGGGCATCCTCTATTCCCTTATCTTTTTGTTCTGGGCATGGAGCAATTGGGACATCTGCTCGATTCGGTAGTTGAAAATAATGAATAGGAGCCCTTTTCTCTCTTTCGTCATGTCCAAAATTTGTTGCATTTCTTTTTTGCTGATGACTTGTTTCTTTTTTGTAGAGCTGATAATAAAGGCATAGATTGTGTTAATGGCATTTTAGATTACTTTTCTACTCATTCTTGACAAAAAGTCAATAGGTGTAAGACTCAAATCTTTCTCTAGCAACACCCCAAAAGATATGGCGACGAAGATCAGTAATAAGCTTGGTTTTGTTAAAGTTAATGATCTAGGGAAGTACCTGGGCATGCCACTGTTTCACACTCAAGTATCTACCAATACTTTCCAGTTTATGGTGCATAAAGTTAGGAATAATTTAAATGGCTGGGGCACTCGAAAACTTTCCTTGGCTCTTCGAATAACATTGGCAAAGTTGGCTCCCTTGGAAATTCCAAATTACTTCATAAGTACTACGAGATTTCCAATCATAGTTTGCAAGAAAATTGAGAAATTAGCAAGGGGTTTTATCTAGGAATCTACCACTTCAGGGAGAATGCCAGCTTTAGTTAAATGGCAAGACATGTGCTTACCTGTTGACAAAGGTCGGTTAGGCATCTGATAGCTTATGGATCATAACAAGATTTTTTTTACTAAAATATGGGCTACAACATTCTAGCCAATACTGATTCACTTTGGGTCCTTATGGTAGGGAACAAATATAATGTCCATGGGATATTACTTGAGTCTATCACATGAAATAATTGTTTGCATCTTTGGCGCGCTCTTTCCAACCAATGGAATGAGATTAAAGAAGGCACCATTTGGATGATTAGAGATGGCCACCCAGTTAATTTTTATAATGATTTCTAGGTGGAGGGTGTATGTCCCCTAAAATCTTTTCATATAGGCAGGGGATAGATTGATGACACTCTAAAAGTCTGTGATGTGTTTAATAACATTGGCTCATGGGATTGAAATTTATTAAAAAATCTGCTACCAAGAAACATCACCGCTTATATTGATACAATTATGCCGCCAGTGATAGGAGTTGTCCCTAATCGCTTGGCTTGTAGGTGGATGTCGAAAGGTGTTTTCTCTTCTGCAAAAACGTATAGTCACTTTATGGAGCAAATAAAGCTAGCTAATTGCAAGGCTCTTTCAGGTGTTTGGAAGACACTTGCTCCACAAAGAGTGAAAACCTTTCTTTTGTTGCTCAGACAAAATCAGTTACTTACTAAAGAGATTCGAGTCAAGAGGGGAATGACAAGGGATGGCCCTTGTGTACGTTGCAGTGTTTTAACTGAAACAATTCTCCATGTTATTCGAGATTGTCCATATGTGACTAGCATTTGGAAATCATTGGTAAGTCAAAATGTTTGGCATTCATATTTCTCTTCTTCCTTGGATGACTGGCTTAATGGAAGTCTGAGTAATTCTTATGGATTCACGGTTACCTATGGAGAGTGGAAAACTTTGTTTTCAGCTATTTCTTGGCTAATCTGGAAACACGGGAACAGATTTGTTTTTAAAGGTGCATGCTATAGCAGTGCTACATTGATTGCCACTAGTATAGCTTGGACTAAAAGCTTTAACAATACTAAAAGTTTAGAAAAAATTCATAGCAGTGCATACACGAAAAGTGTTTGGCAAACACCATCAGCAAGTTGGGTGAAACTTAACATTGACGGAGGTTTTTCTCTTCATAAATCCTGTGTTGCAGTAGGGGGTGTTCCGAAATCAAGATGGAGCCTGGTTACTTGGCTTTACAATGGCATTTGGCAAATCAAGAATTTTTCAAACCGAGGAAAGGGCGATCTACGATGGACTTTCTATTGCATGGAAGGAAGGTTTCAGACAGATTGAAGTGGCAAGTGGCAATGTCATTAGATTGACATTATTAGCAACAGTTATGCAGTGGATAATGGTCTTTCGGAGGTACAATTCATCCACTTTCTACTTATGAAGGACTGACAAGTTAGGTTCCGACATATTCCAAGGAAACAAAATAAGGTTGCAGATGGCTATTAGAAATTTAAATATGATTTACAGTTTTAAAGAGCCTCCAATTAGTGTTCGAACATTGTTGCTGGTTGATCTTCACAACTCAAAACCATTGGAAATTCTCATAAGAACTATGTTGATGCAGTTGATTTATATTACTTCTTTTTTATCAAAAGAATCATTAAAATTAAGAATAAAATTTCAGGGTTAACCTTTTATTTTAATAAAATATTTCAGAAATATCATTCTCGTTCTTCGCAAAATTAGTTGTTTGAAAATTAAAAAGTGATATTTATAATTATAGATTATAGAAATGAAAATAGGAAAAACAAATATTTGACTTGATCATCCTTGGTTGGAGGAGTGCAATTACAATGATATAAGCAAGAAGATAATTATAATCTTTCACAAAATAAATAGATAAGTAAATTCAATTTTAAGAAAATCGCTTAAATTAAATATAATCAGACGTTTTTATTTTAAAATTTGAAAAACGGATTATTAAGTCTAAACTCAAAATTAATGCTAAAACTCATTACACTCAAGTTAAGTAAAAACAAAAACAAAATTACAAAATTAAATTCAAGTAAATAAATTAAACTTACAAACTCAATACCTTAATTTTCTCCATTATTTCCAGTGGCACCACAAACATTTTTTCTAATAACAGATATCATACCTTCTAAGCTTCTAATTCTTTAAAAATTTGAATCCATCATTCTCAAATTACCAAAACTTTGGAAGATAAAAATAAGAAGAATTGTATAGTTTTCGACATGGATCTCATCCAATATTACTTCATCAAACTTATAACAAATTAAAAAATTAATTAATTAACTAGATCAAGATATCACAATAAATTACGTACAATATTAAAAAAAAGTAAATTTTAATCAAATTAATGCTTAAAAAAAAGTAATCATAAAAAAAATCAAACTACAAAGCAAAAAAAAATGTAACTTCTAAAGAATTATAATATAATAAAAAAATTAATAACAATAAAAGTTGTTGTAAATACATTAAATGGATGTCTATAACCCCTTTAAACATATTAAAGTAATGAGAGAAAACTCTTTACTTCATTTATGATCAAAAGATGATTAAATGGAGTAATTAAGAAAACTTAATTCACATTTATTGATTGAATGTAATACATTTATTAATTGAATGTCAAGGAGCTGATAAATTGCACATTGTAAGTGAAAATTAAACAATGAAAATTCTCTCGTATTTTTCATCCACTTTTTACTTATTATTATTGTTTTATTAATTTTTCTATAACACGTTATCGGCACGAGTTTCTACGAGTTCATAGTGAAGTTCATGTCATTTCGACTTTATATAATTTTCCCTTATAACTCCCGTTAAACTATATACGGTATACGTATTTTCATAAGTCTTTTATTTTATTTTCTAGATGAAATATTTACTTTGGGTAACATTTGCACATTTATTTTTACAATTCAAATCCAATAATGATAATTATATATACATGTTTTATTTTTTATTAAAAGAAACTTCAGTTAATGTAATTTGTGTTAAGTTATTATTATGAGTATTCCTCTCTATGTCAATATTTGACATACATATTATTATTTAGCAAATTTGGTATATATAATTGAATTATTTTACGATTGAGAATGCATATTATTTTACTAATATTTTTTTTTATTTTGATTCAAGTTATTATAATGTCAAATCTTGCCAAACTTGAATTTGCGACTTTAGATATCTTAGGCATGAATTATTTGTCATGGGTGTTAGATGTTGAAATTCACCTAGATGCTAAAGGTCTAGGAAATACTATGTTAACAGATGAAGAAGCATCTAATCAAGACAAGGCAAAAGCAATAATTTTCATCTGTCATCAGGTACATGAATGATTAAAAGTGGAATATCTCACAGTGAAAGACCCTCTTGAGTTGTGGAAAAATTAAAAAAAAAACGATTTGACCATCAGAAAACGGTGATACTCCCTAAAGCTCGTTATGATTGGATGCACTTACGATTGCAAGATTTTAAGACTGTAAGTGAATACAATTAAGAACTTTTCAAAATTAGTTCTCAACTAAAATTATGTGGAGAAAACATAACTGATGAGGACTTGTTAGAGAAAACATTTCAACCTTTCATGCTACTAATGTGCTCCTGCAGCAGCAATACCGTGAAAAAGGTTTTAAAAGGTATTCTGGATTGATTTCATGTCTTTTGGTGGCTGAACAAAATAATGAGTTGTTGATGAAAAATCATGGAATTTGTCCCACTGGTTCTGTGCCATTCCTTGAAGTGAATGTAGTAGTACACAATAATTATGAAAATAGAAAATATAGAGGTCACGGTCGTGGTCATGGACGTAATGAGGGACGAGGTCGAGGACGTACTAGTAATCTTTATCATGGTGGTCATAACAATGATACTTCTAGCCACCAGAAAAAGAATAACAATTAAAGACAAGAAATAAGTGGTAAAAATAATCGTTCAAAGATTGTTGAGAATATATGCTACTGATGTGGTATGAAAGGGCACTAGTCACGTACCTGTCATACGTCTGAGCCTTTAGTGAAACTTTATCAAGAATCCATTAAAAAAAAGGGGGAAAACATATGGAGACAAATTTTGTATCCCAAAATGATGAAATGGAGGCAAAATATGAGATATTCACTATAATACTAAAACTGACCTATGAAGGTGAAAATTTTAATAACCTTAATAATATAACTCACCTAGATGTGGCAGATTTCTTTGAGAATTATTAAAAAAATTGATGTAATTTTGACATTTTTATGTTGTTTTAAGTATGTTTTATTTTCTTGCATAAAGAATAATTTATATATTTAATAAATATTTGCAATGTTTTTCATATTATATTTTGTTTGTTTTTATGGAGAATATGAATATTCAACAGAATTTCAATGGACCCAAAATCAATGAAGGCATGTGTATTGTAGATGGTGCTACAACACATACGATACTCAAAGATAAAAAGTATTTTTATCATTTGACAATGAGTAATGCCCATGTTAATATAATATCAGGTAGTTCAAAACTTATTGAAGGCTTTAGAAGAGTCATTTTATTTTTAGCTAAAGGTACAAAATTTGTCATTGATGATGCTTTATATTCCACTAAGTCTCAAAGAAATTTATTAAGTTTCAAAGATATTCGTCTTAATGGATATCATATTGAGACTATGAATGAGAAAAATATTAAATATCTATATATTACAAATGTTGAATGTGGAAAGAAATATCTTTTGGAAAGGTTACCTGCTTTTTCATCAGGTTTATATTATACACATATTAGTACAAGTGAGTCACATGTTACTACAAACCATAAGTTTGTAGAACCATATACTTTTACTATTTGACATGACTGATTAGGCCATCCCGGATCTACTATGATGCGAAGAATCATCGAGAATTCAATTGGACACCCATTAAAGAACCAAAAGATTCTTGAATTTAAGGATTTATCTTGTGTTGCTTGTTCTCAAGGAAAATTGATGATTAGACCATCACTAGCTAAAGTTCAAATTGAATATCCTGCATTTTTGGAACGTAATCAAGGTGATATATGTAGGCCCATTCATCCACCATGTTGACCTTTAATAGCCTAAAATTTCAGTAGTGTCAGAATAGTGATTCGAGATCACTAAATTCGACAAATAAGATTAGAAAACTAAATGAAAATAATATTTAGAAATGAGTGAGATATTATAAATATTTTTAAATAGGTGAAATTAAAATTTAAGGAGAAATTATTAAATAAATTGAGTAGAAAATGGGGTATCGAGACCTCGATTTCATATAACTGAGTCGAAAATATTTTTATAAATATTTATGGAGTGTTACTAATTTGGTATTAAAATTTCATTAGAAATTTTTTACGTTTGGGTGATCAATTAAATAAAAAGGACTAAATTGAAAAAATGTATAAAAGTTGCTAGAAAGATTAAATAGCTCAGTTGTCAAATAAGAAAGGACCTAAAGTGTAAATAAGCCCAAGGGAGATATTTTGGGCTGCACAAGCAGAGAAAAATCAGAAAAATTGAGGAAATAAGGGCAAAATTAGAAAATTACAAAATTAACTAAATAAAGATAGGACTAAAGTGGAAATATCTAGATTTCTCTTTATTTTCTTCATTATCATCAGCCAAAAAATGCCATAGGAGGGTTTTCTAAGCTGGTTTTTCATAAGTTTTGCATCAATTGAGTAAATTCTTGCCTTTTTCTTGTAATTTTTGTGTTTTTTTAAGACTTTTACAAGTAGGTCCTACTATCTAATTCATTAGTTTTTGATTCTATGGATTATTTTGGAAGTTTCCATGGATGAGTACTGAAATTTTATGATGAATTAGCATGAAATTGAAGCTTTAATTTGGTTGTGAGATGATTTATTTAAGTAATTTCAATAGAAATTGATGTTTAGGACCTAATTGTGAAGAATGTTAAAATTAGGGTTTGATGTTGAAATTATGATTTCCAAAGGTTATGAAGTAGTTTAAAATGATAGAATAAAGTGTTAATTGAGAAAAATCAGCTCAATTGAGAGGTTAATTAAGCAGGGACTAAATTGTAAAAACATAAAGTTTGGGGTAAATGTGTAATTTCAAAAATTGAAGGGAATAAAGCATGAATTGAATTGGAATTGAAGTAGATGATGATGAGTAAAGAATTTTATATTCTAGATCAAGAATCGGAAGATAAACGAGGAAAAGAAAAAGTTATCGAATAGTCTCTGAAATAGTACAATTTTTACAAATTGACCCAGGTAAGTTCATATGGTTGAATTGTGTAATTATTTGTTAAATTAGAAATGATGTGGTGTCATCTACATGTTGCTATTGTATTGTTAATAATGTGAAATATTATAAAGATCGGATTGAAAGTTCAATTGAGGAAAACGTAGGATTGAGTATGTTCGTGTTGTGTCAAGTGATGAATTGACGGATAAGACCATGGTTAATCCATGGAAAAATTATGACATGTAGGTATGGTATTATCCATACTGAGTTATGACATGTAGATATGGTATTATCCATACTGAGTTATGACATGTAGGTATGGTATTATCCATACTGAGTTATAATACGTAGGTATGGTATTATCCATACTAAGCTATAATACGTAGGTATGGTATTTCCCATACCGAGTTGTGAAATATAGGTATGGTATTAACCATATTGAGTTGTGAATCGTGGCACTTAGCAAACGATGTACTCAAATCCATAAGTCGTCCCTTAATTTGACATGTGTGGGTAAGTGATAGTTGAGGGTAAGTGTTGAACTATGAATTAATATTTGGGTATTAAGCTCAATTAAATGAACTCATCGTTTAGAATTGTATTTGGCAGGAATTGAATGTTTAATATTATTTATTTAAATGGTTATGATGCTTGGTAAGATTGTTATTTTGAACCTATGAACTTACTAAGCTCTGAACTTACTTTGTGTGTTAATGGTTCCTATAGATTTGTGTGATATCGGTGGATCAGATCAACATATCGGGAAGCACTATCCAGAGTTATACCGGTAGATTTTGAATACAACTTTTGATTTATATGGCATGTATAGTATAGGGTTGAAAGATGTAGTTTTGAAATATTGAAATTTGTATGTTTGAATATCTATGTTTTGAAGTTATTTTGGTAAGGTAATGAATGAAACTATTTTGACAAAAATTAGGATAAAGTAGTATTATGGTATGTTGGTAGATAAAAAAACTTGTGTTTTGGTTGATTTGGTTGATTGGTTTGGACATATTTGTGTATTTAAAGGTTTTGTGCAAGTAGATTATAAAAAGAGTGAGAAATGTGGTCTTAAATGACCTATTTTCATCCACACGGGTAGACACAAGGGCATGTGTCTAGGCCGTGTGTGGCACATAGTTTGCCCCACGAGCATGTGTTGTAGTCATGTGTCCCCTGCACCTTAAAATTTAGAAGCAGAATGCTCTGAATTAAGAACACGGGCAGAGACACGGGCGTATGTCTCAGCCATGTGGGTAACATGGTCATAGACATGGCCATGTGATTTGGCCATAGGAAACCTACACTTAAATTGTAAAATTTAAAATAACCACACGGCCTAGCGCACGGGCGTGTAACTTGGTCGTGTGACTTCAATTTGTTCATGGGATGTAAGTTAGGGAGTTACATGGGGTTAGGACATAGACGTGTGTAACCACACGGCTTGCCCACACGGGCGTGTGAGCTATGCATGTTCGAAAAATTTAGTAGTTTCATGAAAATTTCTCTAAGACTCCGAATAAGTCCCAACTCGATTTTAATGTTCATATTGGGCCTCAGGGTCCATTTAAGGGACGGTTTGAATGTTTTCATTTTTGAATATTAAATTTAACTCGAATTGATTATACATACTTAGTTATCCTCGACAATACTCTGTAACCCTGTTTCGGTAAGGGATACGAGTTAGGGTGTGACTGTAACACCCCACACCCGTACCCTTCGTTGGGATGAAATACGAGGCATTATCTAACTTTAAACTCGTGCTTTCATACATTTTCGAGTCACCAAAATAGACTCAATTTAAAAAAAAATTCAATTTCTATTTTAAACTTCTTATCATAGGCCTACGAGTCCCAAATCAACCATTGGATACTATTCGGGCTCAACCCGGGCCCTTAAGTCATCTATAGAAAATTTTTCTTTGAATTAGGGCACACGCCTATGTGTAAGGGCAACACGCCTGTGTGGAATTAATTCTAAATGCACACATACAGGGGTTTTCACACAGCCTGACACACGCCCGTGTCCCTGGCCCGTGTCCTTGACAAGGCCATGACACGCCCATGTCCTAGCCCGTGTGTAAAAACCTGGGCATTCTGTTTCTGACGTCAGCATACCCAAAATGTCAGACGGTCAAGGAACACGTCTGTGTGCTAGGCCGCGTCCATCACACGGCTGAGACACACGGTCGTGTCTCTTTCTGTGTGTTTACTATCATGCATACTGACTTGAAATTTTTACGTGTAGGGGACACACGGTAGGACCACACGCCGATAGAGCAGATCGTGCATCACACACGGCCTAAACACATGCCCGTGTGTCTACCCATGTGGACAATATAAGGCTATTTACCAAGCCTATTTCCCACCTTTACTTACACGACCTACATAATAGTAACCATAATCAAGATAAGACTATCTCATGCAACCAATTCAGCGACAATAGACAATGTTCCGTTTGTGCATTTCACTCATCTATGAAAATAACATCTTTGTATATAAATCAAAATGAATGTTACCCATCATTCAAGGCTTAATACAAAATGAGGGATTTATCCTAAGCCAACACATTCGGTCAAATTAATAATAACCCAAAACACAAGCCTAATTCCCTATGCATGCCATATTCAAAAATATAAATCAAAGTATACCGAATGCTTCGATTGATAGTGTGATCGATATCTTTGACTTTCGTTGATCTTTGAGCTAGATAGGCGGCACTATAAGAAAATGAAAAAGGAGAGGGAGTAAGCATAAAGCTTAGTAAGTTACACATAAATAAATATACAACGTAACTTTACCATTCATCAACAAGTATCATAATACACAAGTTGCATAAGCAAAACTTACTCGTCAATATTCAATACACCTCATATAGCATATATCGAGCTCACATTTCATACATACCATATAGGTACCTGTACCACTCACAACACGGTTATACTTTCCTTGTTAACTTGAAATCATACTTTCACCATTGAACCATATGGAACATTATCGGATATTCATTTAGCCTCAAACATCGAGTCAGGTGCCGATGTCATGTCTCAGACATGGTCTTACACTAACACATCTCGTAGCCGATGCATGTCCCAGACATGTCTTACACTAGCTTACATCGCAAGGCCAAAGCATGTCCCAGACATGTCTTACACTAGCACTTGTCTCAATGCCGATGCCATGTCCCAGACATGGTCTTACACTGGCTCTTAAAATGTGGCCGATGCATGTTCCAGACATGCCTTACGCTAACTCACATTTATGCTATAATAACTCACAGTGACCCAAACGTCATGGCATGAATATTCAATTTATTTCCTAAGGTTCAATTGGGAATTATACTATCTCTATTCTCATCACATTTTCTCATTTCCACAATCAAGCAATTTATGCTATAATAATTTCAATACAATTCAAATACATATATTATTTATGTAGTTGTACTATTTACATACAACTTACCTCAGATTACAAAATGTGGCGACTAGTCGATTTAGTCGATTTGCTTGGCTTTCCCCTAGTCTAGGTTCGGATTCAGTATTTCTTGATCTATAATAACAAAATGCACTTATTTAATCACTTTATCAACATAGGCACTCGACAATTCATAGTTGGGCAAAATGACCATTTTACCCTTAAGCCCGAAAATCTATTTTTATCGAATTTCTTCACATCTTAAGCCTAGTCGAACCCTTTCTACTCTTATAGCAACTCCAAATTCCCAATATTTCACACACTTATCATCTATTTTACAATTTATGCAAAATAGTCCTTTTAGGTGTTTTCATGCTAACACCTTTCACAAAAGTTGTTTATAAGACACCCAAGACTCATTTTCTTCCATAAAAACTCAGCAAACTTTACAAATCCTTTCATGGCAAAATCCTACACTCCTGGTCATTTTGCAAAATAATACCCTCATTTGAAAGCTCATGCTTCAAGGTTTCAAAAATGTAAAAATCATCAAGAAGAACTATCAAAATCACTTACTTGTGAGGATTATAAGTTGATGAAATCTTTTAAGCTTTCAAACCCCCTTCAATGTCTAATTTTTGGTGGATAAAGAAGATGAAAAAGGGATAATATAATCTTTCTTCTATTTACTCCTATTTTAGTCAAAATAAGCCACCTAACTTACCAAACTTTGAAAATTTGACCACCTTTGTCTCCTATGGCCGGCCATGCCTCCCTAAAGGGTCTAATTGCCCTTTAAAGACCCCCAATTTAGGTTCTTTAGCTATTTGACATCTTTAGCTATAAATTTAGGACTTTTGCATTTTATGCGATTTAGTCTTTTTTCTCAATTAAGCTCACAAACGCTAAAATCTCTTCACCAAATTTTTCATGCACTCTTAAAAACATGCTATAATATAAAAATAATAATAAAATAATTTCTCTGACTTTGAATTTGTGGTCCCGAGACCACTATTCCAACTAGGCCCAAAATCGGGCTGTTACAGTTACAAGACCATTCAGATATTTTATGGTATTAATAGATGAATCTAGTACGTGGTCACATGTGTGTTAATTATCGACTCGCAACCTGGCGTTTACAAGACTACTTGTTCAAATAATTTGATTAAGAGCACAATTTCTAGATTATGCAATCAAAACTATTCGTCTTGGTAATGCTGGTGAGTTTACATCCCAGGCTTTTAATGATTATTGTATGTCAATTGGGATAAAAGTTAAACATACTATAGCTCATGTTCACACACAAAATAGTTTAGCTGAATTGTTTATCAAACACCTCCAACTAATAGCTTGGCCATTGCTGATGAGAACAAAACTCCTTGTTACAGCTTGGGATATGCTATTTTGCATGCAGCAACACTTGTGCATTTAAGGCCAACAAGTTATAATAAGTACTCCCCATTACAATTGGCTTTTGGTCAGGAGCCAAATATTTCCCATCTTAGAATTTTTTGATGTGCAGTATATGCTCCAATTGCTCCACCACAATGCACAAAGATGGGTCCTTAAAGGAGGTTGGGAATATATGTTAGTTATGAATCTCCTTTTGTAATTAAATATGTTGAACCATTAACTGGAGATTTATTTACTGCACAATTTATTTTTTGTCATTTTGATGAAACAACATTCCTGACTTTAGGGGGAGAGAAAATATAACTCGTAAAAGAAATTATATTGAATGGATCATTATTATCTCAATTCGATCCTCACACAAATCAATGTGAACAAGAAGTTCAAAGGATCATACATTTGAAAAACATCACCAATCAACTTCTAGATTCATTTACTAACCTAAAGAGAATTACAAAATCTCACATACCAATTGAAAATGTAATATCCCGAATTATGGCCTAATCGGAATAGTGGTTTCGTGACCACAAATTCAAGATAGAAATAATTATTTTATAATTATTTTGATGTTTATGATATGATTGCATGATTGTGTGAAAATTTCATGATGAAATCTTATGCCTAAAGTGCTTAAATTGAAATTAGGGACTAAATCAAATAATTTGCAAAACTTGCATTCTAGGAGTTTTTAGTATGAAATTGTTTTGGAATATTAATGAGGAGGTCTTAAATATCATTTTTACAAATTTCTAAGTCTATGGACAAAAATTAGACATGGATGGAATTTTTGGAAAGTTTAGTAGTAAGGGCATTTTGGTCATTTAGTTATTAAAATAAATTAAAAACAAAATTAAAAGCCAATTTTTGTCCATCTTCTTCATTAGGCCGAAATTTCAAGGGTTCTCCATATTTAGGGTTTGTTTCAAGCTTCCAAGCTCTATAGTAAGTGATTCCAAACCCTGTTTTTAATGTTCTTTATGTTTTTGGAATCCCGGTAGCTCGATTAAGCTTATGCTAGCAATAATTCAACCTAGGGTTCATATTTGGAAAAATACCCGTAGGTGAAATTTGTGTATTTTGGTGTTTTATGATAGAATATGAGGTTTTAAATTATGTTAGACAACTTGTACTACTTGGTTTTAAGCGAAAACGAGTAAAAGGGCTTAATCGGTAAAAATACCTAATAGTCATAAGTACATGTTAGAGTGTGAATTTGATATTGCCATAGAAGGGAAAAATGATCAACATGTCATAAAATATAAGAATAAGGGATGAAGTTTAATTCCTGAGCCTAGGGGCAAAAGTGTAATTATGCAAAAGTTTAGGAGAAAAAATGTAATTCTTCCAAAGTTCGTATTAAATGCTGTTTTGATGAATGTATGTATTAAATAAGGTTAATTTGGCATTATAGATCAAGAGAAACGAGATTCAAGTCGCGATCGAGGGAAAAACAAAGTTTACGAAGAATAGGCTCGATTGATAATAATTTTGTACCGAGGTAAGTTCATGTGTAAATGTAGTAACATAATTGTCATTTTAAGCAATTTAATGTTGTTTATATGATATGATGCTGATTATTATCATGAAATATTATGCTTTGTGGTTATTGTTGAATAATATGTAATTATGTGAATTACTTGATGAGTTTGAACTATCACTGAAGTATCGATTTTGATATTCTGTGGAAGACGGCAAAGATGTGTGATCGAGGAAAACGCCCGTTTGAACCTTAGGAATAGATTAGAATACAAGTGACATGTAACTAGGATACTTGAGTTCAGAACTCGTTGAGTTGAGTCCGAGTTTGTGAGATGTAACTAGGCATCCGAGCTCGTTGAGTTGAGTCCGAGTTCACTTATGGATGCGAACGCTCGAGCTCGTTGAGTTGAGTCTGAGTTCACTTATGGGTGGGTTACATGGTAGCTTGGCTACATAAGTTCCGCAGGCTATTAAGTTTGTCTAGCTGCGGGTATGACACTTACGTTCATGAAATCCGTGTATTCGAATTATATTCCGATGTGTTCAACGGGTGAATCTTACGTGAATAAGAAGAAGGCCTAAAACGAAGGTGACATGTTGGTAAGTGTGGTAAATGAGAAAATTTGGCAGGTATGTGCTTAAACCCTCGGGTTGAAAACTTGGTATGATGAAATCGTAGAAAGATATTAAATGTAAATGAAACATGAATGTCTTGGTGTTGTTTATGCAAATGATGTTTTATGTGAGATTGTGTGATTATGTTACTTGCTATTTGCATGTGAACTTACTAAGCATTTGTGCTTACTCCCTCCTTTTCTTTCATTGTAGTTTTGACAAGCCAGCTTGAGCATCAGGATAGGTCGAAGACTCGTTCACACTATCCGAAGGCTTAAATTGGTAAAATGGCTTGTGTATTTTGAATGTGGCATGTATGGCAAAACACTCACTTTGTGTAATTGATCTTATGATATGGCTATGTTTGGTAAGAAAAGGGTTTGTAAATGATTAGCCATTGGAATGGCCAATCTAAGTCATATTTGATGTTATGTATGTTTAAAAGGCTATTTAGTCCATGAAAATCCTTAGTAAAGTGAAATTTGCCATAAAACAGAATCTGATAGCAGCAGTGATGTAAATTTGAAAAATCACTAAAAATAGTAGAAATGGAATTAAATGATGAGTAAGTTATGAAATTGAAGCTTAATTAGTCTATTTTCATATGGATTGAACAAAATAGGTATATAAATTATATTTTATGAGATATTTGAATTTTTGTGAAATAGGGCCAGAGTGATTTCTAGATCCCCTATTATGACTTTAAAAATTCATCATAAATTGTAAAAATAATAATTAGAAGTCATTCTTTATATGTACAGATTCCTTATTGAGTCTAGTTTTAAGAGAAATAAATTTCATAGTCATTGAAATTCTGTACAGAGAGATATCTAATTCGTAATATACAGAGGTCAGAGTAGTCAAACCCTGAAATAGGGGAGAATTTAACTAATAAAATGTACTAATTGGCTTGACAAAAAATTCTAGAAAAAAATTATTAAGTAGATATATGAGTATAGTTTCAGGGAAAATTTACAGAATTGGTTTTCAAGTTTCAAAACTCAAGAGATGAATTTTTAAGTGACTGTGACGCAGATTGCTAGCTTGACTAGAAATTTTAAAAATAAATTGTTTGAGCTGTTTAAGTAATGAATTAAGTCTGTTAACACCTCGTGTTCTACTTCGGAGATGATCTCGGGTACGGGGCATTACATTTGATGGTATCAGAGAAGGTTTAGTCAGTTCTCGGACTAATGTGTTGTATGTACGGGTTTTGCTATACTTGCCATATATATATTGTGATAGTGTGACGACTTCTAACCTTTTAAATGATTTTTTTTATAATAAATGGATCCTGATCCAGTTGCAGCTGATGATGTAGAGAGTAATGCACCAGCTTCGGCTGAAGGGGCAGTGCCAACTAAAAATCCACCTTCTATTGTTGGTCAAAGAGGAGGAGAAGGGGCTCGAGAAGCCTTTCTCCAGATGATGAGTGCCTGGTATACTGAGTTCGTTCATACGAACCCGAATGCACAACCTCCCCCACCTCCCCCGATTCCTCAAGCTGTACCCCCGATGCCTCAAGGTGTAGATCTGATGAAATTTCACAGAACTCCAGTTGACAGAATCCGTAAACAAGGGGCCGAAGAATTCAGGGCAAATATTGATGATGATGCTGAGAAAGCAGAGTTTTGGCTCGAGAATTCTATTCGAATATTTGATGAATTGTCTTGTACACCTGAGGAATGCTTGAAATGTGCTATATCATTGTTGAGGGATTCAACTTATCATTGGTGGAAGACATTAACTTCAGTAGTACCGAAAGAGAAAGTAACTTGAGAGTTCTTTCAAGAAGAATTTCGGAAGAAATATATCAGTGAAAGATTTATTGATCAGAAGCGTAAAGAGTTTCTTGAATTAAAGCAGGGGAAGATGACAGTTACTGAATACGAAAGGGAGTTTGTCAGGTTGAGTAAGTATGCTAGAGAATATATTCCTACAGAAGCTAAAATGTGCAAACGATTTGAAGACAGACTCAATGAAGACATCAAAGTATTTGTTGGGATTCTTGAATTAAAAGAAATGCTAGTACTGGTTGATCGAGCTTGCAAGGCTGAAGAACTACTTAAAGAGAAGAAAAAGGTAGAGGCTGAGACTAGAAATTGGAAGAAAAGACCGACGAGCAGTTCATTCTCACAGCAATCCAGAAAATCTAGAAATATGAGTCCTCGTTCACAGGTTTCGGCTGGAAAATCATATGGAAATTCTAAGAAGCAAAATGTGGGTCCTAAATCTCAGACTACTTCTGCGGCTAGTATGGGAAATACGAGATTTGTTAAGCCTGAGTGCCAGCGGTGTGGCAGAAATCATTTTGGCGCATGTAGAGCGAATGAATGTTTTCGGTGTGGTTCTCCAGATCATTTTATTAGAGATTGCCCAGAGAGAGCTGAGAAAGAAAAATTTCAGAATGTAAAAGCTAGTGGTGCAGACTCGAGGGGAAGATATTCGAGAAAAGCTGGAAATGAAGCAAGCAGCAAAAATGTAGCCAGAGATTCAGCAGCTAAATCTGAAGCAAGGGCTCCTGCTAGAACTTATGCTATAAAGGCACGTGAAGATGCTTCATCACCCGATGTGATTACTGGTATATTTTTTACTTTATGATGTTAATGTTATTGCTTTGATTGATCCCGGTTCTACTCATTCATATGTATACATGAAACTGGTGTCTAGTATGAATATACCTGTTGAGAACACATAATTTATGATTAGAGTGTCGAATCCGTTAGGCAAATGTGTGATAGTTGATAAAGCATGCAAGAAATGCCCTTTAATGATTCGGGGTCATTACTTTCCGGCCGACTTGATGTTGTTGCCGTTTGATGAATTTGATGTTATTTTGGGTATGGATTGGTTGACATTGCATGATGCTATAATAAATTGCAAAGAAAATGTTATAGAATTAAAGTGTGAAAGTGGTGAAATTCTGCGGGTTGAACCAGACAAATCAGAGGAATTATCTAGTATGATTTCTTCGATGTCAGCTCAGAGATATTTGAGAAAGGGTTATGAAGCTTATTTGGCGTATGTAATTAATACAAAAGAAGTTGAAAAGAAAGTTGAATCAGTGCCGGTTGTGTGTGAATTTTCGGACGTATTTCTAGAAAAATTGTCGGGTTTGCCTCCAGTCAGGGAAGTAGAATTTGGTATTGATTTGATACCGGGAATAGCTTCGATCTCGATTGCTCCATATAGAATGGCACCAACAGAGTTGAAAGAATTAAAGTCACGGTTGCAAGAGTTGACTGATAAAGGCTTTGTGAGACCGAGTTTTTCACCTTGGGGTGCTCCCGTGTTATTTGTGAAAAAGAAGGATGGTTCTATGAGATTGTGTGTTGACTATCAGCAGTTAAACAAGGTGACAATCAAAAACAAGTATCCGTTGCCAAGGATTGATGATTTGTTTGATCAGCTAAAAGGAGCGACATGGTTTTCAAATATTAACTTGAGATCTGGGTATTACCAGCTGCGAGTAAAAGAGTCGGATGTGCCTAAAACTGCTTTTAGAACAAGGTACGGTCATTATGAATTTTTAGTTATGCCATTCGGGTTGAAAAATGCTCCTACTGTGTTTATGGATTTAATGAATCACATATTTTGGCCATACTTGTATAAATTTGTTGTGGTGTTTATAGATGATATTTTAATTTATTCAAAAGATGAGACAAAGCATGCTGAGCATTTGAGGATAGTTTTACAAACTTTGAAAGATAAGCAGCTGTATGCTAAGTTTAGTAAAAGTGAATTTTGGCTCTGGGAAGTTAGATTTTTGGGTCATATTGTTTCAGGTGATGGTATACGGGTTGATCCTAGTAAGATTTCAGCCATTGTTGATTGGAAACCACCGAAAAATGTAACCAAGGTTAGAAGTTTCTTGGAGCTAGTTGGGTATTATCGGTGGCTTGTAAATGGATTTTCTATAATTGCTGCTCCTATGACTAGACTACTCCGAAAGAATGTTAAATTTGAATGAACGGAAGAATGTCAACAGAGTTTTAAAGAATTGAAAAAGTTATTAACTAAAGCACCAGTGTTGGTACAACCCGAATCAGGTAAAGAATTTGTGGTGTATAGTGATGCTTCTCGAAATGGCTTAGGATGTGTACTTATGCAAGAAGGAAAAGTGGTGGCTTATGCTTCGAGGTAGTTAAAATCTCATGAAAGAATTTATCCGACTCATGATTTGGAATTGGCTGCTATAGTGTTTGCTTTGAAGATTTGGCGACATTATTTGTATGGTGAAAAGTATCGAGTATATACCGACCACAAAAGTCTTATGTACTGGATGTCACAAAAAGACTTGAATTTGAGACAACGAAGATGGTTGGAGTTATTGAAAGATTACGAGCTTGTTATTGATTACCATCCGGGAAAAGCGAATGTGGTTGCCGATGCTTTAAGCAGAAAATTGCTATTTGCTTTGAGAACTATGAGCACTCAGTTAAAGATATCAAATGATGGTTCGATTCTAGAAGAGTTAAGAGCAAGACCGATGTTTTTACAAGAGATTTCTCTAGCTCAGAAAAATGATCAAGATTTGCAAGCCAAGAGAAAGCAATGTGAAGCTGATACGGGATCAGATTTCAGAATCGGTTCTGATGGTTGCTTGATGTTTAAAAATCGGATTTGTGTACCGAAAAATGATGAGTTGATTCAAAAGATTTTGCATGGAGCACATAATGGTTGTTTGGCGGTTCATCCGGGCAGTATGAAAATGTATAATGACTTGAAGAAAATGTACTGGTGGAGTGGAATGAAAAGAGATATTTCCGAGTTTGTATCAAAGTGCTTAGTTTGTCAACAAGTGAAAGCTGAACACCAAGTACCTTCGGGATTACTCCAGCCTATGGTTCCTGAATGGAAATGGGATCGGATTATTATGGATTTTATATCAGGGTTGCCGTTAACTCCAGGGAAGAAAAATGCCATATGGGTAATAATTGACAGACTGACTAAATCGGCTCATTTTATTCCAGTACGTACGGATTATTCTCTTAATAAGTTGGCTGAATTGTATATCCGTGACATTGTTAGACTTCATGGAATACCTTTGTCAATCATTTTGGATAGAGATCTGAGATTTACTTCACGATTTTGGCAAAAGTTACAAGAGGCATTAGGTACAAAGTTAAATTTTAGCATTGCCTTTCATCCACAAACTGATGGACAATCAGAGAGAGTAATTCAAATTCTTGAAGACATGCTCAGATGTTGCGTATTGGAATTTCAAGGTAGTTGGGAAAGGTACTTACCGTTGGTAGAATTTGCTTATAATAATAGTTATCAGACGAGTTTGAAGATGGCACCTTATGAAGAGTTGTATGGTCGTAAATGCCGGACGCCAATGTATTGGACTGAACTCAAGGAAAATCAGATTTATAGAGTTGATCTAATAAAAGAAACCGAAGAAAAGGTGAAAGTGATTCGAGATTGTTTGAAAGCTGCTTCAGATAGACAGAAATCTTATGCGGATTTGAAACGAAGGGAAATCGAGTTTCAAGTTGGTGATAAGGTATTTTTAAAAGTGTCTCCATGGAAGAAAGTCCTTAGATTTGGACGGAAGGGCAAGTTAAGTCCGTGTTTTATTAGACCATATGAAATAATTGGAAAAGTTAGAACGGTAGCATATCGGCTAGCATTACCACCTGAATTAGAGAAGATTCATGATGTGTTCCACGTATCTATGTTACGTCGGTATCGTTTGGATCCTTCACATATAATTTCACCGACAGAAATTGAACTACGACCGGATATGACTTACGAAGAAGAACCGATTAAGATTTTAGCTCGAGAAGTCAAACAATTAAGAAATAAAAGTGTCGCTCTCGTGAAAGTATTGTGGCAAAAGCACAGGGTAGAAGAGACTACATGGGAACCTGAAGAAACTATGAGAAACCAATACCCTCACCTGTTTACCGGTAAGATTTTCGAGGGCGAAAATTCTTAAAGGGGGGAGAGTTGTAATATCCCGAATTAGGGCCTAATCGGAATAGTGGTTTTGTGACCACAAATCTGAGATAGAAATAATTATTTTATAATTATTTTGATGTTTATGATATGATTGCATGATTGTGTGAAAATTTCGTGATGAAATCCTATGCCTAAAGTGCTTAAATTGAAATTAGGGACTAAATCGAATAATTTGCAAAACTTGCATTCTAGGAGTTTTTAGTATGAAATTGTTTTGGAATATTAATGAGGAGGTCTTAAATAGAATTTGACCAATTTCTAAGTCTATGGACAAAAATTGGACATGGATGGAATTTTCGGAAAGTTTAGTAGTAAGGGCATTTTGGTCATTTAGTTATTAAAATGAATTAAAAACAAAATTAAAAGCCAATTTTTGTCCATCTTCTTCATTAGGCTGAAATTTCAAGGGTTCTCCATATTTAGGGTTTGTTTCAAGCTTCCAAGCTCCATAGTAAGTGATTCCAAACCCCGTTTTTAATGTTCTTTACGTTTTTGGAATCCCGGTAGCTTGATTAAGCTTATGCTAGCAATAATTCAACCTAGGGTTCATATTTGGAAAAATACCCATAGGTGAAATTTGTGTATTTTGGTGTTTTATGATAGAATATGGGGTTTTAAATTATGTTAGACAACTTGTACTACTCGGTTTTAAGCGAAAACGGGTAAAAGGGCTTAATCAATAAAAATACCTAATAGTCATAAGTACATGTTAGAGTGCGAATTTGATGTTGCCATAGAAGGGAAAATGATCAGCATACCATAAAACATAAGAATAAGGGATGAAGTTTAATTCCCGAGCCTAGGGGCAAAAGTGTAATTATGCAAAAGTTTAGGGGCAAAAATGTAATTTTGCCAAAGTTCATATTAAATGCTGTTTTTATGAATGTATGTATTAAATAAGATTAATTTGGCATTATAGATCAAGAGAAACGAGATTCAAGTCGCGATAGAGGGAAAAACAAAGTTTACGAAGAATAGGCTCGATTGCTAATAATTTTGTACCGAGGTAAGTTCATGTGTAAGTGTAGTAACATAATTGTCATTTTAAGCAATTTAATGTTGTTTATATGATATGATGCTGATTATTATCATGAAATATTATGCTTTGTGGTTATTGTTGAATAATATGTAATTATGTGAATTACTTGATGAGTTTGAACTATCACCGAAGTATCGATTTTGATATTCTGTGGAAGACGGCAAAGATGTGTGATCGAGGAAAACGCCCGTTTGAACCTTAGGAATAGATTAGAATACAAGTGACATGTAACTAGGATACTTGAGTTCAGAACTCGTTGAGTTGAGTCCGAGTTTGTGAGATGTAACTAGGCATCCGAGCTCGTTGAGTTGAGTCCGAGTTCACTTATGGATGCGAACGCTCGAGCTCGTTGAGTTGAGTCTGAGTTCACTTATGGGTGGGTTACATGGTAGCTTGGCTACATAAGTTCCGCAGGCTATTAAGTTTGTCTAGCTGCGGGTATGACACTTACGTTCATGAAATCCGTGTATTCGAATTATATTCCGATGTGTTCAACGGGTGAATCTTATGTGAATAAGAAGAAGGCCTAAAACGAAGGTGACATGTTGGTAAGTGTGGTAAATGAGAAAATTTGACAGGTATGTGCTTAAACCCTCGGGTTGAAAACTTGGTATGATGAAATCGTAGAAAGATATTAAATGTAAATGAAACATGAATGTCTTGGTGTTGTTTATGCAAATGATGTTTTATGTGAGATTGTGTGATTATGTTACTTGCTATTTGCATGTGAACTTACTAAGCATTTGTGCTTACTCCCTCCTTTTCTTTCATTGTAGTTTTGACAAGCCAGCTTGAGCATCAGGATAGGTCGAAGACTCGTTCACACTATCCGAAGGCTTAAATTGGTAAAATGGCTTGTGTATTTTGAATGTGGCATGTATGGCAAAACACTCACTTTGTGTAATTGATCTTATGATATGGATATGGTTTGGTAAGAAAAGGGTTTGTAAATGATTAGCCATTGGAATGGCCAATCTAAGTCATATTTGATGTTATGTATGTTTAAAAGGCTATTTAGTCCATGAAAATCCTTAGTAAAGTGAAATTTGCCATAAAACAGAATTTGACAGCAGCAGTGATGTAAATTTGAAAAATCACTAAAAATAGTAGAAATGGAATTATATGATGAGTAAGTTATGAAATTGAAGCTTAATTAGTCTATTTTCATATGGATTGAATAAAATAGGTATTTAAATTATATTTTATGAGATATTTGAATTTTTGTGAAACAGGGCCAGAGTGATTTCTAGATCCCCTATTATGACTTTAAAAATTCATCATAAATTGTAAAAAAAATAATTATAAGTCATGCCTTATATGTAAAGATTCCTTATTGATTCTAGTTTTAAGAAAACCAAACTTCATAGTCATTGAAATTCTGTACAGAGAGATATCTGATTCGTAATATACAGAGGTCAGAGTAGTCAAACCCTGAAACAGGGGAGACTTTAACTAATAAACTGTACTAATTGGCTTGACCAAAAATTCTAGAAAACAATTAGTAAATAGATATATGAGTCTAGGTTCAGGAAAAATTTACGGAATTGGATTTTGAGTTTTGGAACTCGAGATATGAATTTTTAAGGGACTATGACGCAGATTGCTAGCTTGACTGGAAATTTTAAAAATAAATTGTTTGAGCTGTTTAAGTAATGAATTAAGTTTGTTAACACCTCGTGTTCGACTCCGGCGACGGTCTCGGGTACGGGGCGTTACAGAAAATGCTCGAATACGATTTGATATACCAATAGGGAAAATTGTTAGTGCAAAAAAAAGTAATCCACGCCTAAAGTGTGGAAGACCAATCGGTTCCAAAGATAAAAATCCTCGTAAAAAGAAAGGAGCAATTATTCAAAATGGTAATATTGTGGAGGAAAGTGCCCAAGAAGAGGCTAAAGGTATAACTAATAAAAAAAACTCCAGAAGAGATTTAGGTACCTGAAATGGTGACAACAAAGAAATCTCAATAAGTTATGTTACTTCAGAAAAAAGATGGAACCGAAAAAATATAGTTGTTGACAATAATTTTACTTATAATGTTGCTATTGAAATAGCAAAAGAGAATAAGGATCCTGGGCCTAAATCTATTAAGGAATGTAGAAATAAAAAAGATTGGCTAAAATGGAAAGACATTGCTCAAGTAGAACTAAATTCACTTTCTAAACGTGAGGTTTTTGGACCTATAGTCCAAACACCTAAATATATAAAGCCGGTAGGATATAAATGGATATTTATGCGAAACGAAATGAGAAAAATGAAGTCGTAACATATAAAGCACGACTTGTAGTACAAGAACTTTCACAAATTCCTGGCATTGATTATGAAGAGACATCTTCTCCTGTGGAAAATGCAATCACGTTTAGATACCTTATTAGTCTAGCAGTACGTGAAAAACTTGACATGCATCTAATGGATATTGTTACAGCCTATTTGTAATGTCCCATTACCTGTATTTGACGTCAGAACAGGGTACGAGGCATTACCGGACTTAAATGTAAACAAGCATACAAAAACCATGCCATAAAATTTCGTTCAAGTTTAAAACTTTTCAATCGTATGCAAATTCTCCCTTGTAAGGGCATACGAGGCCCAACACGTACATGGGAAGCGGTTCGATACTAAACCGAGAACCTTCAGAATCTTTTCAACACTTAGAACATTTTCTTGTTTTGGAGAGTCACATGCTAGTGTGGGTAGGTCGTGTGGTCACACACGCCCGTATGACTTGGGACACATCCGTGTCCTCAGCCCGTGTAACTCTCTGACTATGACGTCATCATACAATTAAAGTCACACGGCCAAGTCACACGCCGTGTGCTTAGGCCGCGAGGCAAATTAAATTCTCAAAATTAAGTGCAGACTTCACATGGCATAGGCACATGCCCATGTTCTAAGGTCGTGTACTTCAAATGGCTGTGACACACAGCTGTGTCCCTGCCTGTGTGTTTACTAATAGGCATTTTGTTTAACATTATTTAGGGTGCAGGGGACACATGGCCAGAACACACGCCTTTAGGTCAAGCCGTGTGTCACACACGGTCTAGACACACGCCCGTGTGTCTACCTGTGTGGACAAATTTAAGGCTATTTTCCAAGCCAACTGCCACCCTTATTTGCACAACACATTCATGGTTCCAAAGGTACTTAAACATTCATGAACGTAGCTCATGCATGACAACTTCTCATCTCATTATACTAAATTAAGACTCCATATCATGTCAAGCCCCATTTTACCAACACACACATAGTAGATATCATCATTCAACCATCAACAAACAATAGCCACATCATAATGGAATTGGCACACACAAGCATAGATGAATAGGTTTACAACCCAATAATCATTGTAAGCCATATCTCATGGCCTTATACCAAATGAATTATAACACCATCAAAAGCCAACACATTGGCTAAGAAAATATGACATATAACAAAATATCCAAGTTCCTATACATGCCATACTCAAAATAATGAAACAAACTATACCCAAAAGATTCCAATTGATAGTGTGACCGAGCCTCCGATGTCCTTTGATCCTTGAGCTAGCTTGGCAACACTATAAGAAAATGGAAAAGAGAGGAAGTAAGCATAGAGCTTAGTAAGCTTGCATGTAAATAATAAGCAATAAAAATATGTATTTTCATACACAAACATAACATATTTTAATTCATCTTATTCTTAACAATCATTGTAGTCATATCCTATCTCATTCGATTTATAAAATGTTTAATAGAACTCAAGATCATAATTCCTTTATTCTCATCTTACCAAGGTTTCATCATTTCTTAGTCTCAATAACTGCTAGCTTGGCTTACATACCTGTACTCTTTAAACATGATCATACCTTGTTATTTCTTTGACAAATCCTTGGACTACCCGTTGAACCACTTGGAATACTAAGGGATACTTAGGAAGTCATATTCACATAGTAGGATGCCAATGCCATATCCTGGATATGGTCTTACATGGGACCACTTATCGATGCCAATGCCATGTCCTAGACATGGTCTTACATGGGATCACACATATCGAAGCCGATAGCCCAACTATGGTCTTACATGTTGTTCTTATATCGATGCCAATGCCATGTTGCAGACATGGTCTTACATAGGATCACATAACAATGCTGATGCCATATCCCCGAATATGGTCTTACACGGGAGCTCTTCAACCCAAAAGTCATGATATTTATACCTCAAATATTCCTAAGGTTCGACCGGCTGCCATCACCTCAAATCTTTGTCAGACAACATCAATAATACTCGCAAAGGCAAATAGACAATTCATGCAAAATTAAGTGTTAAATGTATAATAAAATGCTATATCAATTACACACAAACTTACCTCGGTACAAAAATGTAGCTAACTATTTGATTTATTCCACAACCTTATTCTTCCCTCGGTTTAGGTCCGGACTTTATTTTTCTTGATCTATAATAGCAAATCTTACTGATAAACCATAAATTATACATATTTTTATCTCATGCTTAGCACATTTTTAGATGAACTATCCTTAGATTTGGTGAATTTGATGCTTCTAATCTTTTAATTTCATCTTTTATACTTAGGTGGGCATAGGAGAGTAAAAAGAGCAAGAAACGGGCCAAAAACGGAGAAAATGGGCCAACATGGGAAATTAACACACCCTGGACTTCCTCGCACAGGTAAGCCACACGGCGGTGTCCATTTGGCAGAATTGAAGCACGACTTACACGGGTAGACCACATGCCCATGCCTATGTAACAGCCTTGAACACGCATTGAAGAAATCGCACACGGACGTGTCAGACGAGCGTGTCCCTATCGGGCCCAAGTTTAGTTCTATTCAGAAGAGGCCACTCTTGAGGGCTTTTAGGCATTCTAAGGCCTATTTAAACACCTGAGGAGGCATTTACAAGATACACACACGGAGTAGGAGGCAGGGAATTACTCGAAGAAAGCCGATTGATCCATCTTAGAAGTTGGATTCACCTTCAAGACTGAAGATCTCCCTTCAATTCCCTTCAAGAGTTCTTGGGTTTTCTTTATGTTTTGTTATTATTATTCTTTTGAGATGTTTTCTTTCGTAAATATGAACTAAACCCCCTAAATACCTAAGGGGAATGTAACCTAAGACGGATCTTGTTATTATTATCTGAATTGTATGATAAATATTTGACTTGTTCTTAATTATGAATTCTTAATTCTTGCTTTAATATTCCAGGATATTGGTTCAAGGATTGATGTGCTTATTCAGAGGAGCAAAAGTCTCTGTCTAAGAGTAGATCTAACATAATTAAGCAGTGTTGATTACATGCCTATAGATAGGGTGACAAGATTTTTTCGGATTAGGGTGAAACCTAATAAGGGAATCCATAGATCGAGTTAATGCAACACTAGGGACTTAATTAGAAAGAGATTTCAATTAATCAACCTAGGGTTAGACGTTGTTAGTCTCGAGAGAGATAATAATTAAATTAGGGATTTCTACGGATCAAGTCAAGTGAATAAATCGTCTGATTCAGAGTCAATAACAAGTGAAGTCTAAGTGGATTTTTCCCTTAGGTATTATCCAAATCATTCAGTTTTCCAAAAAGTTATTTTCCCAATTTACTTCCTGTGCATTCTTAGTTTAGTAATTAGTTTAGATAAAACAAACCCCTTTATTTTTAGGCTAGATAATAAAAAGAAAATTAATACTAGTACTTTTAATTCCTTTGGGTTCGACATCCCGGTCTTGCCATAAGCTATACTACTGTTCGATAAGGTGCGCTTGCCTTTGTCGTTATAATAGTTAGTTTTCAAGAACGGATATTCATAAATTATAAAACTTATTGCATGTACCACATCATTACGATCACTCACTTATTTAATTATCACATTATTCAAATCAATCCATAAATCATACTTTGGCAAAATTACAATTTCACCCCTAAATTTTCACATATTTACCCTTTGGTCCCTAAGCTCGTAAAATGAAATGTGTCCAATTCCTTTGTTACCCAAGCCTAGCCGATTCATATTCTCTCTTATAACAGCCCACATTTTTCATCAAATCACATTTTTAACACCTATTTTTAGATGTTTTACGAACAAGTCCTTTTAGGTGTTTTCATGAAAAGTCACTTAGTAAAAGACGGTTATCATGCATCTAACTTTCATATTCCTCCATTAAACACCAAAATACATGCATGTCACACATGGGTAAGTTTTTGAACTTGAACCCTAGCTCAAAGTAATGGTAGAAATAGCTAGATCATGCTTCAAATATCTCAAAAACATAAATAACATTAAAAACGGGGCTAGGGTGTACTTACAATTGAGCTTGACAGGATGAACAAAACCCTAGCTATGGCTCTTTGAGAATTTCGACTAAAGAGGGAGGAAGATGGACACAATTTTGACTTATTTTTTCCCTTTTTATTCTTTTATTAACTAAATGACAAAAATACCCTTAAGGCATTTCTTTTAAATTTTTCCTATCCATGCCCATTTTTGTCCATAAAAATAAAAATTAGGCAAATTGCTAATTAAGGACCTCTAATTAACAATTCAAGGCAATTTCATGCTTAAAGCTTCTAGAACTCACATTTTGCAACTTTTGGAATTTAGTTCTAAATATCAAATTGGACACTTTATCAATAGAATTTCTTCATGAAACTTTCACACAAGCATGGAATCATATCATAAACCTTACCAGGATCATAAAATAATTATTTCTACTTCGAATTTTATGGTCTCGAAACCACTGTTCTGACTAAACCCTAATTCAGGATGTTACAACTCTTCTCCCTTTGGGGATTTTCGTCCCTGAATATCTTATCGGTAAAAAAATTTGGGTATTGGTTTCTCATGCTTTCCTCGGTCTCCCATGTAGTGTCTTTAACCCCATGTCATTTCCATAATACTTTCACAAGGGCAATACTTTTGTTCCTCAATTGTTTGACTTCTTGAGTCAAAATCTTAACCGGCTCTTCGCCATAAGTCATATCTGGTCAAATCTCAACCTTTATTGGTGAAATCACATGCGAAGGATCCGATCGGTATCAGTGCAACATAGACACATGTAATACATCATGAATCCTTTCCAACTCAAATGACAAAGCCAACCGATATGCTACCGACCCTATTCTTTCAGTAATCTTGTACAGTCCAATAAAGCGTGGACTTAATTTGCCTTTTCGACTGAATCTCAAAACTTTCTTCCACAGAGATACTTTTAAGAATACCTTATCACTGACTTAAAACTCAATCTTTTTCCGTTTCAAATCTGCATCAGATTTCTATCTGTCCGAGGCAACTTTCAGACATTCACAAATTATCTTCACTTTCTCTTCTGTTTCTTTGACTAAATCAACTCCGTAAATCTGATTTTCTTTGAGTTCAGTCCAATATAATGGTGTTCGAAACTTACGCCCATACAATACCTCATAAGGCGCCATTTTCAAGCTTGACTGGAAACTATTATTCTAGGAAAATTCTACCAACGACAATTACTTTTCCCAACTGCCCTGAAATTCAAGAACACAACACCGGAGCATGCCGTCTAGTATCTATATTACTCTCTCCGAATGAGCATTAGTTTACGGATGGAAAGTGGTACTAAAATTCAACTTTGTACCTAAAGATTATTGTAGCTTTTTTCAAAACCGCAATGTGAATCTCGGGTCCCTATCCGAAATGATCGGTAAAAGTACTCCACGAAGTCTCACAATTTTAGAAACATACAACTCGACTAGCTTATCGAGTAAGTAGTCAATACGTACTAGAATAAAATGAGCCGAATCCGTTAATTGATCAACTACAACCTAAATGGTATCTTTTTTTCTTGGTGTCAATGGCAATCCCATCACAAAATCTATAATAATCTGGTCCCATTTCCACTCGGGAACTGTTATAGGCTGAAATAAACCAAAAGGTACTTGGTGCTCAGCTTTCACTTGCTGACAAATTAGACATTTTGAAACAAACTCTAAGATGTCTCTTTTCATACCCGGCTACCAATACAATCTCTTCAAGTCATTATAAATCTTGGTACTACCCGGATGGATTGATATACAACTACTATGTGTCTCGTGAAGAATTTTCCCAATAATCTCGTTATCTCTAGCTACACAGACCCTATCTTGGAGCATTAAGCAACCATCGAAACCAATCCAAAAATCTGATTCATCACGTGACTCACATTGAGCTCTCTTGGTTTGCAAATCACTGTCACCTTTCTAAGCTTCACAAATCTCTTGGAAAAACGTCAGTCTAGCTCTCAACTCCGTTAGTATCAAACCATCATTTGATAAAGCCAACTGAGTGTTCATAGCTTTCAAAGTAAATAATGACATCCTACTCAAAGCATCGGTGATCACATTCTCCTTTCCCGGGTGATAATCAATCACTAGCTCATAATATTTTATCAACTCTAGCCACCTCCGTTGTCGTAGATTCAAATCCTTTTAAGTCATCAAGTATTTTAGACTTTTATGATCAGTGAATACTCAAAATTTCTCACCATACAAATGGTGTCTCCAAATCTTCAACGTGAACACAATGACGGCTAGCTCTAAATCATGGGTCGGATAATTTTTCTCATGTGGCTTCAGTTGCCTCGAGGCATAAGCTATCACCTTACCTTCTTACATAAGTACACAATCCAATCCATTCAAAGATGCGTCATTATAAACCACAAATTCTTTTTTCGGTTCAGGTTGCACTAAAACCGGTGCCTCGGTCTACAATGCCTTTAGTTTCTTAAAACTCTATTGGCATTTTTTTGTCCATTCGAACTTGACATCTTTCTGTAATAGCTTCGTTATCAGAGTAGCAATCATGGAAAATCCTTTAACAAACCGTCTGTAATAATCGGCTAAGCCCAGAAAGCTTCTAACCTTGGTTACATTCTTCGGCGATTTTCATTCAACAATAGTCAATATCTTACTCGGGTCAACTCTAATACTATCGCCCGAAACAACATGCCCCAAAAATCTGACTTCTCTAAGCCAAAACTCACTTTTGCTATACTTAGCATACAACCGCTTATCTCTCAAGGTTTGCAAAATAGTCCTTAGATGATCGACATGTTCAGATTTGTCACGAGAATAAATCAAGGTATCACCGATAAACACCACAACAAATTTATCCAAATAAGGTCAAAAAATTTGGTTTATTAGATCCATGAAAATCGCAGGAGCATTCGTCAAACCAAAAGGCATCACTAAAAATTCATAGTGATCATACCTCATCTAGAATGCAATTTTCGGCACATCCGAATCCTTAACCCTCAACTTATAATAACTGCACCTCAAATCTATCGTGGAAAATACTGTGGCTCCCATCAATTAGTCAAATAAATCATCTATCCTCGACAAGGGGTACTTATTTTTTATCGTCACCTTGTTGAGTTGTCGGTAGTCAATACATAGCCTCATCGAACCATCTTTCTTTTTCACAAATAAAATTGGTGCACCCCATGGTGAATAACTAGGTCTCGTAAAACCTTTATCCGTCAACTTTACAACTGGGCTTTTAACTCCTTTAATTCGGTTGGAGCCATCCTATACGGAGCAAGAAATGGGTGCCATACCCGGAACTAGATCAATACCAAATTCAACTTCCCTAATTGGAGATAATCCAGGCAACTCTTTCAGAAACACGTCTGGATACTCACAAACTACCGGTACTGACTCAATCTTCAACTCTGACTTTTTTGTATTCAACATAAAAGCAAGATAAGTTTCGTAACCTTTTCTTATACACTTCTGAGTGGACATCCAAGAAATACTATAGGCAAGCTATCCAATTCATTTGGTTCAACCTGGAGAATATCACCATTTTCACATTTCAGTTCAATAAATTTTCTCCCACAATTCACTACTACATCATGAACAGTTAACCAATCCATACCAAGAATTATGTCAAACTCATCAAATGGAAAAAGTATAAGGTTAGCCAGAAAACAGTGACCTCTAATCATCAAAGGACAATTCTTACATGCTTTATCAACTAACACATATTTTCCTAACGGGTTTGACACTTTTATCACAAATTCTGTAGATTCAACAAGCATACTCATGCTAGACACCAATTTCATACAAATATAGGAATGGGTAGATCTCGGATCAATCAAAGCAATAACAGTAGCATCATAGATAGAAAATGTACTCGTAATCACATATGAAGACGAAGCCTCTTCGCGAGCACGAATGGCGTACGTCCTTGCAAGAGCTCTACCCTCGAGTTTCATAGCAGACTCTTTAGGGGCACTCTTGCTACTCGCTCTATTACCCAAATTTTTCTGCAGTCTACCTCGAGTAGTAGTGTTACCCGATCTTGCACTTTGATATCTCTCCTTTTCTGCCATTTCGGGGTACTCTCTAATAAAGTGGTCTGGGGAACCACACTTGAAACAGGTCCTGTCACTCCCTCGACACTCACTGGGATGACGTCTACCGCATTGTGGACACTCCGGTCTACCTGGTCGAGCATTACCAACACTAGCAATCGAGGTGGTCTAGGCCTTAGTACCCGAATACTGTTTGTCTCTATTTCTATCCGGATGTCTAACAAAAGCATGGGTGCGAGAATAGAAGTCTCTCGACTTCTTCGATGTAGACCGAAATGACTTGCTCATAGACCTTTTCCTTGAGTCCCTAGCCTCAGACTCGACCTTTCTCTTCTCTTTGGCCAATTTCTCGGCCTTACAAGTTCTTTCAACGGGTATAACGAATTCTTTCAACTCAAGCATCCCAAAAAAAATCTAAATATCTTCGTTTAATCCTTCCTCAAACCTCTTGCACACAATAGCTTCGGTCGACATACATTCTGAGCGTATTTCCTGAATCTCATAAACTCACGCTCGTATACAGTTACGGTCATTCTACCTTGCTTCAACTCAAGGAACTCTTTTCTCTTCTGATCCATAAACCTCTAACTGATATACTTTTTCCAAAACTCTTCTTGGAAAAATTCCCATGTTACCCTATCCTTCAGTACAATCGAGACAAGTGTCTTCCACCAGTGATAAGCCAAATCTCTAAGCAATGATACAACACATTTCATGCACTCTCCTGGTGTGCATAACAATTCTTCAAAAACCCGGATGGTGTTTTCGAGCCAAAACTCTGCTCGTTCCTAATCATCATCAATACTATCTCGGAACTCTTCAGCTCATTGCTTCCGAATCTTATCAACTAGAGGTCTATTCAGTCTCACAAAGTCTATACCTTGGGGTGCTACGGGGATAGGTTGAGGAATAGGTGGGGGTGTAGGGGGTTGAGCGCTTGGGTTCGTTCGAATGAACTCCGTATACTAGGCATTCATCATATGGAGAAAGGCTTCCCTAGCCTCATCTCCTCCTCTCTGACTCACTATCACAAGTCTACTCTCAACTGGCGCTGCCCCTTAAGCGGGAGCCGGCACATTACTTTTTACATCATTAGCTTCAGCTCAATTAGGATCCATTACAATATGAAAACACAATTTAAAAAGGTCAGGAGTCATCACACTATCATAATTCATTTATAACATGTATAGCTAGACTCGTACACATGCTACGTTAGTTCGAGAATCGACTAAATCGTAGCTCTAATACCACTAAATGTAATGCCCTTTACCCATATTTGACGTCGAAACATGGTACGAGGCATTATCAGAATTAAACGTAAAAAGCATAGAAAAATCGTGCCATAAAATTTCGTTCAAGTTTAAAACTTTTCAATCGCATGCAAATTGTCCCTTGTAAGGGCCTACGAAGCCCAAAACGTACATCGAAAGCGGGTCAGGACTAAATCGAGAACCTTCGAAATCTTTTTGACACTTAGAAAATTTTCTTGTTTTGGAGAGTTACACGCCCATGTGGGTAGGCTGTGTGACTTGGGACACACCCGTGTCCTCAGCCCGTGTAACTCTCTAACTATGACATCATCATACAATTAGAGTCACACGGCCAAGTCACGCGCCCGTGTACTTAGGCCGTGAGGCAAATTAAATTATCGAAATTAAGTGTAAACTTCACATGGCCTGGGTACACGCCTATGTTCTAAGGCCATGCCCTGCCCGTGTGTTTACTACTAGGCATTCTGTTTAACATTAATTAGGGTGTAGGGAACACACGGCTAGAACACACGCATTTGGGGCAAGCCATGTGTCGCACACGGTCTAGACCCATGTGGACAAATTTAAGGCTATTTTCCAAGCCAATTGCCTCTCTTATTTGCACAACACATTCATGGTTCCAAAGGTACTTAAACATTCATGAATCTAGCTCATGCATGACAACTTCTCATCTCATTATACTAAATTAAGACTCCATATCATGTCAAGCCCCATTTTACCAACACACACATAGTGGACATCATAATTCAACTATCAACAACCAATAGCCATATCATAATGGAATTGGCACGCATATGTAGAGATGAATAGGTTTACAACCCAATAATCATTGTGAGTCATATCTCATGGACTTATACAAAATGAATTATAACACCATCAAAAGCCAACATATTGGCTAAGAAAATATGACATATAACAAAATAACCAAATTCCTATACATACCATGCTCAAAATAATGAAACTAACTATACCCAAAAGATTCCAATTGATAGCGTGATCGAGCCTCTGACGTCCTTTGATCATTGAGCTACCTTGGTGACACTATAAGAAAATAGAAAAGAGAGGGAGTAAGCATAGAGCTAAGTAAGCTTGCATATAAATAATAAGAAATAAAAATATGCATTTTCATACACATATATAACATATTTTAATTCATCTTATCCTCAACAATAATTGTAGTCATATCCTATCTCATTCGATTTATATAATGTTTAATAGAACTCATGATCATAATTCCTTCATTCTTATCTTACCATGTTTTAATCATTTTGTAATCTCAATAACTACGACCTTGGCATACATACTTGCACTCTTTCAACATGATTATACCTTGTTATTTCTTTGACAAATCCTTGGACTACTCATTGAACCACTTGGAATACAAAGGGATACTTAGGAAGTCATATTCACATAGTAGGGTGCTAATGCCATATCCCAGATATGGTCTTACATGGGACCACTTATCGATGTCAATGCCTTGTCCCAGACATGGTCTTACATGGGATTACACATATTGAAGTCGGTAGCCCAGCTATGGTCTTACACGATGTTCTCATATCGATGCCAATGCCATGTCATAGACATGGTCTTACATGGGAGCACATAATGATTCCGATGTCATATCCCGGATATGGTCTTATACGGGATCTCCTCAACCCAAAAGTCATGATATTTATGCCCTAAGTGTAACACCCCCACACCCGAAACCGTCACCGGAGTCAAGCTTGAGGTGTTACTAAACTTATCTTACCTTTTTAAACAACTCTAAACCACTTATTTTAATTTTCGGAATAAACTATTTTTCTGCGTCATGGTTGCTTAAAAATTCATTTCTCGAGTTTCAAAACTCGAAATTAAGATCTGTAAATTTTTCCTGAAACTAGACTCATATATCTATCTACTAATTTTTTTATAGAATTTTTGACTTGTCCAATTAGTACAGTTTATTAGTTAAAGTTTCCCCTGTTTCAAAACTCGATTGCACTAACCTCTTCTTACTACGAACCATGTTTCTTCCTGTACAAAATTCATATGACTAAGCCGTTTGTTTCTATTAAAACTATACTCAACAAGGATTCTAACCATATAAATTACACCTTCTAATTAGTTTTTTTAAATTTATGGTGAATTTCCAAAATTGAAATAGGGGATCTAGAAATCGCTCTGACCCTGTTTCACTAAAACTCATATATCTCATAAAATATAATACCTTTACCTGTTTTGCTTATTCCATAAGAAAATAGACATAATAATATTTAATTTAATATATTGTTCATCTTCAAACTATATTTTTACAATTTTTAGTGATTTTTCAAAGTTACGTCATTTCTGTTACTTGAATCTGTTTTTAGGTTACTTTCACATTTTTCATAATTTTAATGTGATAATCACCATTCAATCATGCATATTAATAAACATGTATATCATCGGCCATTTTATTAGCTAATCACTAGAAAGTATTTACACATCATTAATTGTTCATATTATACCAAAAGTAGCTAAGTTTCTATACATGCCATACCCAAAACAAAACATCTAATTATACCGAGTTATTTCTTTGATAGTGTGATCGGCCTCCGACGTTTCCTTCAATCCCTGAGTGGCTAGATAAGTACTATAAGAAGAAGAAAATAAAGAGATTAAGCACTAGGCTTAGTAAGCTTACAAGCAAATAAATCACAACATTCAACATAATGGATAATTATGCATAATATCATCTAACATCATAAATTTCTTTACTTCTCAATTTCTATCTTCTTCTTTATTCCCTTACCTTCTTTCTTACCTGACCTTTCCTTTTTCATAAATATAATCTACTTTTCCTTTGCTGTTAATTCACTATAATTTAATTCGTACCCTGACCCGTTGAACCACTCGGAATACTAAGGATACTAGGGTCGTTCCTATCTTTCAATATCCTGCCAATGCCATGTCTTTGACATGGACTTACATGAATTATTCCTGTCTCCAATGCCATATATAATATGGACTTACATGGCTCAATCCTGTCTTCGAAGCCATATTTCTAATATGGACTTACATGGCTCATTTCTATTCTGTCCTGTCAACCCTAATATCCTAACATTCCTAGGGTTCAATTCCTCTGTCACTTCACCTTAAATTCGACTTTAAATATTTTCATAACATAAATATATAAATGCTGGAAATTGACAATAATAATGTAAAATAAAATAATATTGCATTTATTTACTATAACTTACCTTGATACAAAATGTGACTAAACTTTACAATTTAGTCCTTTACTTTTTCTTTTCCCCGATCTACTCCCGAATTTCGTTCTTCTTGATTATGAGGCTTGAAAGTTGAAGGAACCCCAGCTATGGAGGAGAGCAAAAATTGGCAGAAACTAATTGAGAAGATGACCATTTTTGTGTTATTTTTCCCTTTTTAATTCATTTAATATCCAAATGACCAAATTGCCCCTCCTTACTAAACTTTCAAAAATTCCTTCCATGTCCTAATTTTTGTCCATGAACTTAAAATTGGTCAAATTGTTATTTAAACCCTCCTAATTAATATTCCAAAGAAATTTCATACTAAAAACTTCTAGAATGCAAGTTTTGCAAATTATTCGATTTAGTCCCTAACCTCAACTTAAGCACTTTATGCATAGAATTTCATCACGAAATTTTCACACAATCATGCAATCATACCATGAACCTCAAAATGATAATAAAATAAATTTTTCTACCTCAGATTTGTGGTTTCGCAACCACTGTTCCGTTTAGGCCCTATTTTGGGATGTTACACTAAGTATTCCTAAGGTTCAATCGGCTTCCATCACCTCAAATCTTTGTCGAACAACATCAATAATACTCACAAAGGAAAATATACAATTCATGCAACATTAAGTGTTAAATGTAATAAAGTGTTGTATCAATTACACACAAACTTACCTCGGTGCAAAAATGTAGCTAACTATTCGATTTAGTCCACAATCTTGTTTTTCCCTCGGTTTAGGTCCGGACTTCATTTTTCTTGATCTATAATAGAAAATCTCACTTATTTAATTATCACATTATTCAAATCAGGCCATAAATCATACTTTTGCAAAATTACAATTTTACCCCTAAACTTTCACATATTTACTCTTTAGTCCCTAGGCTCGTAAAATGAAATGTGTCTAATTCCTTTGTTACCCAAGCCTAGCCGATTCATATTCCCTCTTATAACAACTACATTTTACATCAAATCACATTTTTAACACATATTTTTACATGTTTTACAAACAAGTCCTTTTAGGTGTTTTCATGAAAAATCACTTAGTAAAAGATGTTTATCATGCATCTAACTTTCATATTCCTCCATTAAACACCAAAATACATACATGTCACACATGGGTAAGTTTTTGAACTTGAACCTTAGCTCAAAATAATGGTAGAAATAGCTAGATCATGCTTCAAATATCTCAAAAACATAAAGAACATTAAAAACGGGGCTAGGGTGTATTTACAATTGAGCTTGAAAGGATGAAAAAAACCCTAGCTATGGCTCCTTGAGAATTTCAACTAAGGAGGGAGGAAGATGGACACAATTTTGACTTATTTTTTCCCCTTTTTATTCTTTTATTAACCAAAGGACAAAAATGCCCTTAAGGCATTTCTTTTAATTTTTTCCTATCCATGCCCATTTTTGTCCATAAAAATAAAAATTGGGAAAATTGATAATTAAGGACCTTTATTAACAATTCAAGGCAAATTTATGCTTAAAGCTTCTAAAACTCACATTTTGCTACTTTTGCAATTTAGTCCTAAATAACAAATTGGACACTTTATCAATAGAATTTCTTCATAAAACTTTCACACAAGCATGAAATCATATCATAGACCTCACAAGAATCATAAAATAATTATTTTTACTTTAGATTTGTGGTCTCAAAATCACTTTTTGACTAAACCCTAATTCGAGATGTTACACTATTTGTATATTACACTTGATAGTGAAATTTATATGAAAATCCCAGAAGGATTTAAAATCCTTGAAAGATATAAAGTTTCCCCGAAAAATTTTATATGAATTAAAACAATCTGGACGTTTGTGATATAATCGTCTTAGTGAATACTTGTTAAAATAAGGTTATAAAAATGATCCAATCTGCCCATGTGTTTTTATAAAAAGGTATGGATCAAACTTTTTGATAATTTCTATTTATGCTGATGATCTAAATATTATTGGAACTTCTGAAGAGCTTCAAAATGCAGTAAATTATTTAAAGAAAGAATTTGAGATGAAAAATCTTGGAAAAACAAAGTTTTGTCTTGGCTTGAAGATCGAACATTTAAGAGATGGCATTCATGTCCATCAGCCAACTTATACGAAAAGGATCTTAAAGAAATTTTATATGGATAAAGCACATCCATTGAGTACCCCCGATGTTTGTACGATCGTTAGATGTGAATAAAGATCAATTTGAACCTTGCGAGAACAACACAAGACGTGATATAGCTTTTGCTGTAAACTTGTTAGCAAGATTTAGTTCTTCTCCAACACGTAGACATTGGAATAAAATTAAACATGTATTTAGATATCTCAAAGGGACTTATTCAAATGATTCAAAATGCCTATTAGTTGGTTATGTTGATGCTGGATATTTATTGGATCCACATAAAAGTCGATCTTGAACGAGATATTTATTTACATGTGGAGGTATTGCCATATCATGTTGTTTGACAAAGTAGACATTAGTTGTTGCCTATTCAAATTATGCTGAAATAATTGCAATGTATGAGGTAAGCCGAGAGTGTGTTTGACTAAGGTTATTAACCCAACATATCCAGAAGATATGTAATTTGCCTTTACAAGAAAATATGCCAACAATCTTATACAAAGATAATGCAGCGTGTATAGCTCAATTAAAGGGTGGTTATATCAAAGGTGACAGAACGAAACATATTTCACCAAAATTATTCTTCACTCATGATCTTGAGAAGAAAGGTGACATAGAAGTTCAACAAATTCATTCTAGTGATAATTTAGTAGATCTTTTTACCAAGGCATTGCCAACTTCAACATTTGAAAGACTACGAAACAATATTGGAATGCGTCAACTCAAATATATAATGTGATGTTGCCATTAGGGGGAGTCTAAAACATATTGTGCTCTTTTCCTTTAATCAATGTTTTGTCCCACTGGGTTTTCCTAGTAAAGGTTTTTAACAAGACAACTTGTAATAGGAGATTTTTCCTAGTAAAGGTTTTTAACAAGACAACTTGTAATAGGAGATTATGTATTTTTTTCCTTCATTAGGTTTTTATGCCACAGGGTTTTTTCTAATAAAGGTTTTAATGAGGCACATTTTTATTTAAAAGACATCTTACATTAAATGGATGTCTATAACCTCTTTAAACATATTAAAGTAATGAGATAAAACTCTTTACTTCATTTATAATCAGGAGATGATTAAATGGAGTAATTAAGAAAACTTAATTCACATTTATTGATTGAATGTAATACATTTATCAATTGAATGTAAAGGAGTTTGTAGATAGCATATTGTAAGTGAAAGTTAAACAATGAAAACTCTCTTGTATTTTTCATCCACTTTTTACTTATTATTATTGTTTTATTAATTCTATAACAAAAGCAATATTAAATCATAATTAATTCAAAATTGTAACTTCCAAAAAATCAAAGCATTATAAAAATAATTAATAAATGGTGAAATAACATTTAAAAATAATTAATTCAAAATTGTATCATGACTTGAAATAATGTAAAATTATATTAGATCCTTCTAAAAAATTTTAAAAACCTTATGCTTATCTGGGTAAACAATTAATTTTACTCTACTTAATGATTCCCGATGATGGGAATCATGTTAAAATCTCTACCCAACATTTTGCTACCTCCATTAAAATTCTAAACAATTCTTTTTCCCAAAATTCTAAAGATTTCATTAATGCAAAAAATGACATCATTTACATAAAAGATTGGCCATTTTCCAACAAAAGAGAAATACTCTTTAGGTGCTTCTTGGATTCAAATTCTATCCCTTGTTTTCCATTTTCATGGTGGTTGAAGGAAGAACTGAAGAAAGATAAAGTTTCATTTAATGTTTCTTCACTGATTTTCCTAATTGTTGTTTCTCCTTTCATTCAAATAATGACAGTGAAAGAGCCTCCTCTAATAATAATATTTTGAAGGCTTACATCATTTCCTAAATAAAGAGAGAATAGTCAAGCTAGTGCTTCAATAAAAGAAATCGTATGATTTTCTTTTTGGAATTACTTACATCACAATATTTAGAAAAAGAAACAATTATAATTCTAATTGTTTAAAATGTTAAAGAGAATTGAATTTTTCATAAATAAAATTAATTTGATTGATTATTAAAGTAACCTTTAAAAATTAAAAACAAACAAATGCAACTTTTTTTTAAATAAATACCATTAATTTTTGAATAAATAATAATTTAAATTATTGAAAAAAAATTAAAACTTAATTTATTAAAATATAGTGTATGAAATATATATAATTAGTATTTTTTATTAAATTTTAATAGAATAGTACGGAAACGTAAATAAGATATTTTTGGGATTTTAATAGTACTTAATAATAAAAATAAAATAATATAAAAGAAAACTAAATTTCAAAAGATAGAAAAAGTAGAATGAATCAAATCTGATGATAGGTGATTAGTTTGCTTCAGCAGTCCCAATCAACTGTCATTTTGGGTTCCTCGTTAACCAACTAGTTGTTACCCTAGTAGGATCTTTCGATCTTCCACTAACATAACGAGTTAGCAAGGACTACTTATTTTCCGACTTCATAGTCCAAGCTGGCTTGGGGTGCAAGTGCTCACGAATTGGCAATATCAATTTTGGATTAATTCCCACATTGATGATTTCTCGGGGTTGTTAGGCCTAGGGTTTGTTTCACGCTATTCCTTTCCCAAACAATTGATCCGTTGAGTAACCCTACAGAACAATTAATAGGTCCTGCCTCCACTCGCTAATCCCTCTTAGAAGGATTAGTTGGTGCAAGTGCTCACGAATTGGCAATATCAATTTTGGATTAATTCCCACATTGATGATTTCTCGGGGTTGTTAGGCCTAGGGTTTGTTTCACGCTATTCCTTTCCCAAACAATTGATCCGTTGAGTAACCCTACAGAACAATTAATAGGTCCTGCCTCCACTCGCTAATCCCTCTTAGAAGGATTAGTTCTTCGTGGGTTTCATAAACAATATGGAATAGATGGAAGAATAAAACATGGTGAATGAATTGAAGTGTAGAGTTTAAAAAAAGCCTGATTTATATAAATAATAGCATGAATCTCTATAAGTTGATCATCTTTACAAATCAGGTCTTTTGAAGGAAAGTAATGAACAAATAAACTAAACTCTGAAAAACTTAAAAGAAAGAAAACGAAACTAAATCTAAAGAAATAATCTAAGCTAATGAAATGTTGTCTATAACATGTGCAAAAGGAGCCTATTTATAGCCTTCAGGTTGCCGTCGTCCTTAACCCTAAGTCAGCTGACGTTCCTGAGCTTTAAGTTTGATTGTGCAGACCAAAATGCCCCTACTTCATGTTTAATTTTCGTCCCAGAGTCGATGCCGCGACATAGAAGTCAGTATGCTCCTCTTTGGGATATTTTCAAGGGTATGTTGCAACATCCTCAATTAGTGTCGCGACATCAAAGGCAGTTACATACGTCTTCCATTATGCTCTCTATGTTGCGACATCGGATCTCCCGTGTTGCGACATAACGTCCAGTATCGGCCTAAAATGCCTTCTAATGGTCTCCTGCACACTCACGAAGTACATTAGCTCTCCCTTAGGCCTCATTGGGCCCTTAAGATCAATAAAAGACTCAATTCGCACATTTTATTGAATATAGGAAAAACTAAAAAAAAACTTAACTAAAATGTAATGAAAATGCTTGTATTCAAGCTCCTTAAATGCGAAAACTAGTTTAATCTACTACACCGAATTACGGCAGATCAGCGGGAAATGACCCAAGACATATTCATGAAATAAAAAACATTTAAAATAAAGGCAATGTGTTCTCAATCCTACCCTCAAAATAAGCAATTTCATAATAATTTCAAACCTATTCAAGTCAAGCAGTCTAATTACTATGAAAATCTAGGTACATGGGTTACGTAACCCTGGTCCACGCATTGACAACTTAGGTCTGAGTGTTAGAAAACCTAAGCTTTGATAACATAAAATATAACACTACTTATTCGGTCTGGTCGCCGGACTTGAGTAACAAGATGCTACAACAACTATTGAAACTTATACACATACAAATTACTACAATTAACATTTAAAGATGAGTTCATGACTAATTAAACATTTAATCGACAATAAAAATATATTTATCCGTAATAAAGACCACTTTTAAAATTTTTGAAAAACAACAAAAGTATCGATATTAAACAAAAAGGTATTGATATTTTGGTCTCAAGTATCAATACTTTTACCCAGTATGCTAAAATTTAACAAGTTAAAACGTTTTTCATGCTCAAAATATATTCCTACTCAACATACAATCAATGTCTAATTTAACCGAACATGTTAACATCTTTTAACCATTTGTCATGCCATATCAATACATTTTCATCGAGAATACCTAACATGCATTATCAACCTCAATCTTAAACATCAAAATGTCCATAAGCGAAGTCCAAAAGCAACATCAACATTCCATAAGTCCAATCCTAAAATAGTAAAATAAGATAATGATAATAACTAAAACTAAAACTCTAACCCACATTGCCTTTATTCAAAGTGTCCAAAATAAAATTATAAAACCACCTACATGAAGGTTATTGTCTTTCTTATATCACTTACTTGGCCACTCCACTCACACTGAAAGAGCTATCTATCTGCAAGATTTTAATGTGGAGTGTGTAAGCTTAAATAAGCTCAATGAATATTCATAATTACCACAAAATATACACATCATTATTAGTTAAGTAAGAGCATACTAAGATACATTCACAACCATATTTTCATTAAGTCAAAATAACATATTCATGTATCATTATCTCACAAGTCTAGCTTATATATTCTCATGCATTTACACACAACATATCTCATATATATACATAATTCAGATAATGATAGTTTGGCAGCTTGAAATTATGAAACATAAAAGTGGACTCTATCACCACACATTGGATTAATAGATCTCCATCACACCAGTAACTCAAAAAGTCTAACATGTCACATAAGTGTAACATAAAGCTAAACACTCTCCAGCACACCAACATTTCTCGATGTATGGACCTTATCTCGACATTCCCTTATCTTTCCAACCTGTCCCAGGGCCTCAACGCCCAAATCACAAAACACGAAAGTGAGTACTCACAATCCTATGGTATGTCAACTATATCTAATGGTTTCAAAAAATTACAAGGCCAAAATATCCACAATTACACATTTTTAATTGTTGATTTAATGCACATAATCTCTATTCATATTCATCAATTTACATCACAAACTTGTACACAATGCATACTTATTGAATTCACACTTAATTTCACTTTAAGTGCCAGAATAATGCTCATTGAGCCATCACATATCAGACCACATATGTGTGCATTAAAATCAATTTATCACATTCAAATATTCACACATTACCTGTCATAATAGCCTCACATTCCATAACTCGACATACATAAGGAAAAATTTCACAATAAGGCAAAAAGTATAAAGAACCTTACACTCGGAACTTAAGATAGGCGTTTAGACTATTCCTAAGCTCTTAATTAACACTATAGAATCACGCATATTAGCAGCAACTCTAGAACACTCACCGCTCACGCTTCCGATTACTAACCAAAATCTCAAACAAGCTTTTCCTTACCTTTAGACTTACTCGTAGTGGTTTCCAATTGATCCAAAACTTACACACAACAAAGACATTCCAAACTCGTAAAATACAACCTTTCATTCTCACCATAAAAAATTAGCTAGTTTTGTCGAAATTGAAAATTTGACGTTCTAATCTTGTATTTAATCCTCAATTTTAATTTCAAACATCCTAAATATAATTTAATTTCATATTTAAACCATTAATTTCACCTAAATCCATGGTTCTAAAATTTTCGAAAAATTCAAATTTTCAAGAACATGAAAAAGGGGAAAAATGTTTGATTCTTAAAAATTTGGTTATGAACTATCAAATTGAAATGAAATACCTTCCAATTAAATTAGAATGAATCAAAAATCACTTTGAAAACACGACTTTACTCAAGATTATGAGATTTGCCATTTTTGAATCCAATATTACTTTAAAAATATCAAACCTAAATATAATCATTTAAAACTCTATTTGAATTAACAACACTTTTTGTTTAACCCTTAAAAGTTAAAATATTACATTAATTTGATTAAAATGATGAACTACAACTCTAATTCGGGATTTGAGCTCAATAAGAACAATGACAAATTTAGGAAAGAAAACGCGATTTTTGTTTGAAATTGAAGGTTATTTTAGTGTTTGGGAAGTTAATAAATATGAAGGAATTAATTAATTTTGAAAGAACTCTCTAATTTTAGGTTTTAGAAACTTTTGAGTGATCTAGGATTTTTTATAAGAAGGGGAAGACGGTGGGTGTTCTCCTTGTAGGAGACTAATTTAAAAAATTGGGCAATTTGCTCTTTTGGCCACTCCCTATTTCTTTCCTTACCCAACTAGGTCCTGATTTAATTAAAATCTATTTTTTTTTCAAATTAAACCTCAAAATTAAAATTTGGTTTAAGCTAGTTAATAAAATAAAAACTCGAATATGTAACTTTAATTCTTTAATTACCCACTTACAACCTTAAATTTTGATACATGACTTAACCCCTAGTTTACTGACTCGATTCTACTAACCCGAAACCACTAGGCAAGATTTTGGGATGTGATAAACCTCTCCCTCTAAAAAGAATTTCGTTCTCGAAATTTTCCTGCTGACACGTCATTTGCTTAATCACAAAATATATTATTTCTTATTTTAAACCAACCATCGCACTACCGCTACGCAACCCTAATTCATATTCTTTTTAACTTCCTATTGCTTTTCTTAAAGTTCTTATTCACTACCACAGACTGTCCTTTGGTAACTTTGCTAACAGTTTCCTCTATTCACTATGACACTTTCGTCTAAAGAACTCATAATCATTATTCCTAATTTAATGGTCTCTATTGGGATCCTCCACTTATTAGCTAAAAAGCTCAAAATTTACAAAAGCGTAGGACCTAGATCTACCAACAAGAATAAAGGGATCGATTACAAGGCAAAAATAAAAATAAAAAATAAAAAATAAAATACCCGCAATCTCGTTGATTGAATCCTGATCCTATGGCTCCCTAATAGCATATACTCGAGTTGGTCCTCCAGTAACAACCCGCTACCCAACTTGTCTCTCATTACCACCTCTACTTCAGCCACAACCTTTAGCAGGCACAAGTGTAGGTGCAAAACTCTGAATATGCGAAACCTTGACTTTCTTCGAAAAATCCCTCAACATGTGTTCCTTAGAGCCACATTTGAAACACCCTCCTATCAGTTGTCGGCACTCTTTGAGATGCCTACGATCGTAGTGCCACATCATCACAATTTGCTGGCATTGCCAAATGAATCTAAATAAAATGGTTGTCTAGATTCAATTGAATCTAGACACTAATTTGTCTAAATTCATTCTAGAATTATAAAAAGCATAAAAAATTATAAAATGATTAAAATTTATAAAAATTATTAGAAGTTAATAAAAAATAAAAAATCTATTAAAAACCATAAAGATTTAGAAAAATTATTTATAAAAATTATTAGAAATGAATTAAATTTAATAAAAAAAAGTATATAAATATTATCTTAGAATGCATTATATTACTCTTAACATCTTTATTATTAATAGTATTGTTTCTCATTTTTAACTATTTTCATATTTTATATTTTTAAAATATTAAAATATAGTACGGCATCAATTTGATCGCTGTAAAAGAAAGATTGAAAAGTTAAGAACAATTACAGCTGTTGAAGTCATATTCTAAAAACACATATAACGAAGAAAAAGTAAAAACATATACCGGAGGAGGTTTTTAGTATTTTGCATGACGACTGTTTTAGTATAAACTCAACGTAGATAGGTTAAGCAGTTGCTATTTTCTTTCCTGTATCACGCGTTCAAGTATAAATAAAAACTAAGAAATTTAATACATGTAATATAAAATCATAATAATAGAAATAAACAGGACTTAAAAGTGAAATCTGGAAGAAGCATATATTATATTATTGAATTCCAGCCTGACCTATAGCTTTACTACAGGTTAACATTAGATAAAATCTTGTCTTTAACTTTTTCTTTTTTTATTATGGTTGTTAATTAATTTCTAACCATTTTTATAAGTGGTTTTTTCTAATTATTTTTTTGTGGTTTTTGATAAATTATTTTTACAAATTTTCTATATTCAAATGAACCTAATCAACCATTTGTTCAGATTTATTATGCACTTATTTTAAAAAATTAAAATAATTTTAATTTTTTTATTGACATAGCAATAGACGATAATGTGACATTATCACGTCATCAATCAATGAAAATGTGGCATTATTAATGGTCACGTCATGTCGTTAAACACTAATGGTCAATGTCAATCAAAGGGTCTATTTGATCATTTTTATTAGTTTAAAACTCAATTGGATGCAAAATGTTTAGAGAGACTTAATTATTAAAAAAATCGAAAGCTCATGGTAACATTAAACAAAACAAAGAAATCATATTCTTATCTTTCCCCTCTTCCCAATCTAACTATAGAAATAAAAATTTAATCACAAAAGAAAGTGCCAACTTTTGGGACTAGCATATCTAGAGTGACATGTGTCTTATTTTTTCTTCCTTTCTTTTGAGAATCATTGATCTTGTATAGATGTACCTAATATTAATTATATATATATAATAGGAGATGAAGTACATTATAAATTAAGGATTGTGAAATGAAATTTTATAGCAAAGGCTTTAGTCCACGGCATGGGATTATAACTTTAGCATATGAGGCAAAGGAATATATTAAAAAGCAAGAAAATTGTTAATTAACTAATTTCAGTAACTAAAATCGAGTAAGACATGAATGTAATCAAAGTTGAAGATTAATGTGAGCCCCTTTGATTTTTCTTTTCAAAGTCGTGTTAATTATTGTTTAGCGGCTTTAACGACATGGTTCAGAATCTGTAAAGCTACGTACCCGACATAGGTGATGTTGCGCCCATTTTCGCTTCACATGTTGCTTTCCATTTTGTTCCCCCCGTTTCTTCCCCCCAATACTAGAGATTACAAGTTTTAGCCAAGCTCCTGTACTTTTGGAGATCCAATCACATATATTTACATGCTGGAAGTGTTATGGAAAAAGGTTTGGTTATTGTTGATGCTCCCTGCTCACATATTGCTGCAAGAAGCTGGAACACATTGGTGATGTTACTAATGCGGGATTCGAGCTTCACATGCGTTCATTCTTGCATGTCTAGAGCCAAACTAATCCTAGCATAGACACGGACCAAACTTACGCTGGGAGAAGATCACGATTCATTTAGGGAAGGCGGACAGCTTTGGGAGAGAGCATCTCCAGGGGTGTCGCTCCAAGGCAGTCTTGTTCAAGGCGCACTGCTTTAGGGAGAATACAACTCAAAAGCTGCAGGCTGCACTTTGAAGCAATAGAAGATTATAGGATTGCAGAAAAAAATATTCAGAAACGTTTATCTTTCTCAACATGTTTTCTTTTAAGTAACAAGCTCCTTGACTATTCAAGCAATGCTATTACCATTAAAATTTCATTTGCCGTTTGTAATGTGCATCACAGAATGATGCATCAAACAACTATGTAATTTAAGCCATGAAACATGGAATGAACCAATATTTCGATTCGCAAGAAGTTAAAATGCCAATAAGTAAAAATTGCTCAAACAATGGTGAAAGAACTTGCCGACCTGAGACATTGCATATATATACATATCATATCGTTACATAATCATACATATGTTCTAGCAAGTAAACGACAGCAATCTAACATCTACAAAGAAAACAGCTATCAACAACTACAACAATACCTACAAAATCTCCCCCATATATATCGGAGTTGCAGCCTCAGCATTATCCTTCCTTCAACCTTCATCAAAATCGGCTGTCTCCACCGCAAGAACTCCTGCATTATGGTTAGGTTGCCTATAAACCAAACCCAAAAAACCATAATCCATTACCTACGAAACCTCAGAGAGGATTCATCCTCGGCTTCCCTCTCTTCCTTGGGGCAAAATCGGACACATTCCCACCCGAAATCCCTGCCACATTATCGATGCTTTCGGTAGCCTTCTTCATGGTGGTCGTCGGAGCAGAAGCCGGTGGTGGCAAGGCCATAGTACCTCCATTTCTTTGAGCCCCTCGCCGCTTTTCTGGAAACCCTGGAGGAGCTTTAACTTCACTCTCCCGTCCATCATTTCTTTCACTCCCTCGCCGCTTATCTGGAAACCCCGGAGGAGGTTCAACTTCAGTCTCCTGACCACTGGACAATAACGGAAAGAACGCCCAGGTACAATAATAAGCTTCATTCTCGGGAATCAACGGCGGCAAAGTCTGAATGAGAACACCATGAAAAGCTCTGTCGCAATTCTGGCACCTTAAACAACAACCTTCGTAAATCCTAGGATACTCAAACAACATATAACAGTAGGGACACGCTGTCCAAAATGTTGACATTCTTGGCCTTTGATTCTCCTTTCGCAATTCCAAATTCTGCATGCGTTCCTGATTTTGCGCTTCTCCCCTTACAGTTGATTCCCCGGCATGATACGAACGATCGCCGGCGGTGCTTAAATCAATTCTCGTACAGGAGTCAAATTCTTTGTCGTAAACCGATTTTTTCGAGCTGTTAGACAAAATAGACCATGCGTCGGATACGAGCTTAAACGCATCATCGGCGAAAGGGAACTTATTTTGCTCCGGATCAAGAAGGAGAGTTAGGCGATGATACTGTTTCTCGATAAGATCGTTGTCTTGGGAACGGCAATCGATTTGTAAGATGGAGTACCAGTCGTGTTGGTCGTTAATTCTTTTTACGTCGGCGACAACGACGTCGATGACGGCTAGGATCTGATCTGGCCCTTCCAAGAGGGGATCGGTTTGTTGGGCGAGGACTGCGACATCTCTTGAGGCTTTGAAATGACGGCCTTGGAGAAGTTTCTTAGCGATTCCTAGAAGGAGTTTGGCATCGGCTCTGCTGCCGTTTCCCTCCATTACCCAGTGGGACAAGTCAGGGCCTGTTTGGAGGATGAGAAAACGATGGTAACTTTTGCCTTTAATTTTTCTTTATTTTGAGATTTTATGTTGGTATATCAAAGACTAAATGGACGGAGTTAATGTTATTCTTTTATTTAAAGGCTAAACTAAAAAATAGTCATTTTTGTTTGCCTCATGATATATTTTAATTACTTATGTTTGAAATATTACGTTTTAATCACTTATGTTATTATTTTGTTACAAATTGATCACTCTTCCGTTAAGTTCTATTATCTCCTTAACGGTAATTCTACGTGGCAGTCCAACTAGATATTACTGAATCTGCTAATACATACTTTATCCGGATAAAATATGCATTATTAAAATTAAATTAAAATATTAAATAAGAAATAAAATTATAAAACAATAAATTATTTGGAAAATTACTATTATTGTAATGAGATACATGTTTTATTAGGTATAAGTATTTAAAATTTTATTTTTGTAATGTGATACATGCGTAAATATATATATATAATCATATTAGTGAATCTGCTAATACATACTTCATCCGGATAAAGTATGTATTAGCAGATTCAGTAATATCTAGTTGGACTGCCGCGTAGAATTACCGTTAGGGAGATAACAGAACTTAACGGAAGAGTGATCACTTCGTAACAAAATAATAACATAAGTGACTAAAACGTAACATTTCAAACATAAATGACTAAAATGTAATATGAGGTAAACAAAAGTGAATATTTTTATAGTTTACCCTTATCTAAATTACGAAAAGTCTAAAATTTGTTGGAGGTTTAAGGTGGGTGTTTTGGTCTTTTCCAGGGCATCCTAGATTTTCAGACAAAAGAAGGAAGTATATTATGTCTTCGAAGTTTGAACTTTTGTACTTAAAAACAATATCATTTCTTTTGTCGGGTAGTTAATTTTTTTTCAAACCAAATACATTAATTCTAGATATGGTGTTACAAAGTAATACATATATATTTAAATAATATTAAAATTAATTAAAATTTTAATTTTTTAATAAAAATATAAAAAATAATTTATTATAATTTGTTATTAAATATAAATTTTAAATATATTTTAAATTATAATTCAAATATAAACTATATTTTAAATATTAAAATATATGCAATAAAAATTTAGATATATAATATTATATATTTTAAATAAATTTTAGATAGGAAATAAATTACATAATCAATACAAATATTATATAAAACACTTTATAAGGCTTAAAAATGTTTTTGTCAAAAGTAAAATCTAAAAAGAATTAATTCTATTTTTAAGTTCAAAAACATTTTTCAAAAATAATTTTAACTCTAAAAGTTATCCGTTTAATAATTTCCAAACACATTTTTGAAAAACAATATTAAACTAAACTTAAAAAGTTTTCATTAATTTATCAAGTTTCAATATCAAATAAAATTTTAATTTAATTTAATTACTATTTAATATTATTTCTCCCCTTCCTTTTCTCTCATTTCCAATTACATCATTTTTCATCCTCTTTCTTCTTCCATTTATTCACAACAAAAGACATAAGAGTTTGATTTCGTTTCAAATAACTATTCCTAGTATACAAGAGCATTGGTAAAATTTTCAAAAAGGTGAAAATTATTTGCAAGTAACTCGTAATAGAGTAGGTGAAAAATGCATTTAAGAAAATAATAATAAGACTTCAAAACCTTGGAAATTCAAAGAACAACAATCAACAACATGTTTGATTACCAAGAAATTTTTTAAACAAAGGACATGATAAATCTTGAATTTTGAAAACCCAACTTGATTATCCAAAAATCTAAAGTACAGGATTGTGAGGGGAAGAGGAAGAATAAGAGAGGGACAAAGAACAAATAGAAAAAGGGCGTGGAAGAAAAAAAATTCAAAAAATTCAGAAAAATAAAAAATAAGAAAATAAATAAATGTATCATATGTCACAATTAAATTGATTTTGATTTTTTTTAATATAGGGTAACGATAGACCGTAATAATTACATAGTATAATTTAGCTACTTGATTCCAAAAAAATATTAATAAATACCCAGAAAAATGTATACTTTGTTGGCTAATTATTCAATTAAGCTTTTTTTGTTGTTTTAATTTTCGTATTATACACACCCACCTGAGTTGAGATTCAACATTTTGATTTAGCAAGAGCCGATTTGCTAATGTCCTAGAAACCATGAAAGCATAAATATAAAAGGGTAAATTATCCCGTTAGTCACTCTAAATAGGGATTGTTAGTTGGATCTAGGTGCTCTAAGTGTAGTATATTCGTTTGTATAATTTTACTTTTTTGAACAGATTGGTTTAATTAAAGGCATAATTGTAAAAAAAAGCCCTCAACCTTTGGGGGCTTTTGGATATATGCCCCTAACTTTTTTTTTTTGAAATCAACCATTAATGTAACAAATTTTTCAGACATCAACCCAGTTGAAACTATAAACGTCAGCTGACCGTTAGTCAACAATCGGTCAAAAAATTTGGTCTACGTGGCGTTGTTGTTGACCGATGACATGGCTCACAATAAAATAAATAAGTTGACATGGCAAAAAATTAAACAAATTTAATAATCATAAAACCAAAAAAAAACCCTAAATCCCCAAACCTCCAAAATCTTTTTCCCAAATTCTAAAATCCCCAAATCGTGAAATTCCTTAAGTCCCTAACCTCCAAAATCTTTCATTAAATCCCTAACAATCTTCAAGTCCCTAAATCTTCAAATACCTAAATCGATAGCATTCCGAAATCTTCTTGAAATCTCTAAAATTTTTACGAATCAAATCGTTGAATCCCTAAAACTATTAGGAACGAAATCGTGAAATCCCTTAGAACCAAATTGTGAAATTCTTAATCTTTCCAGAAATTTTTATTTTTCTTCCTTGTCGTCTGAAATCATGGATTCACATAGTTCGAATAGTCAGCCTAAAGTTTGGGTAACGTATGGTTCGAAGAAAAAATCGTCATATGCAAATGTTGTTACTTCATCGCGGAAGGAGTATGCCTACGATAGACCAGCAGTAAAATGTCACTGCAATAAGTTAGCTCCAAGAGACACTTCATGGAGCGATTTAAATCCGGGGAGGAGGTTTTATGGTTGTTCAGATTTTCGGGTAAGTAAAGAATTTTCATTTGCAAATTGAGCTTGAGCTCAATTTTGATGATTTCATAAATTTCAGTATTTGTTTTGTTTTCATTTTGGATTATTTCAATTTGGTTGAATTGGGATTTGTTTGTAGGACGGTGGTTGTGATTTCTTCAAGTGGTACGATGGGAAAAAGTGTGACCGTGAGATTGAGTTACTGCGTCAATTGCGTGATAGTGAACGAAATCTTTTGAAGGATAATTTAGCACTTAGAAAGAATGCAATGGATTTGGTTGCATTTGATGGTAACCATAATGGTGACAGTAGTGCTGTTGACATTGAGGTTGAAGAAGGTAGACCAATTTGTGGTGTTGAAGAAAAAGTAGCATTAAGGAAGAAAATGTTGACCATGAAGCAAAAAATTAAAGTTATCAAGAAAGAGAAGTCAATGTATAAGATGTTATTTTCTTGCTCTATGTTATGTATTGTATGCATCACCATAGGTTTCTTTTTTGGCAGTACTGGTAAGAGGCATATGCAACTAGCAATTGCAAATGTTGATTGAAAAATATTGGTTATTTTTTATGTAATTTAACATTATGCTTGGAAGTAATGATCAATATTTGTTGTTTATGCCTAATTTAATTTAGCTTAATAAATAATGTAGTGACAATAAACATAAGACTAAAAGGATAAATTTGATCATTTAAGCATATAATTTGGATAAATGTACTTTACAATTTCGATAAATGTACTTTACAAAAGCATATGATTAGTCTATACAACATTCACCCTATACACCATCAACGCTATACTAGCCAAAAACCAAAAGGTGAGTGAGCTATACATAAACCAAAATGAAAACCAACATATTGGTTTTCAATACAACAAAATAACATTCAACAATGGGAAATTCCAAAACTAGAATGTTGTAGGCTCAAAATGTAACTACCATCTTCTGTTCCAAAGCCAAAATGTTGTAGGCAAAATACCTTACACAGTACTTTTTAGATCACGAGCTATCACAAGATGGTCATGTTAAATAGAAAACATATACAACACAAGTTCAAAAGTAAGTTATTATAGTGAATTACAAGACAAACAACAGAATTCATTCAAAACAAAATAACAATGATTTACTCGTGTTTCCTGCAACTGATTCTTGTGTTCCCAGGTGGTCGAGAGGAGCCTTTCGCTTGTTATTTCGCGACTTGGGTGTTGAAGAAGTTTGTCCAGTACCATCTTAGCATGAAGCTGTCGTTATGCTCCTTGTGGTTCTACTAGACTACAAGAGCATTTTATATTAATATTAACATTGTATAAAATAACTCATATCAATAGTAAAAGGAAAAACTTACTACAAAAAATGGAAGATTTCCCTTAGATTTATCTAAGGTAGTTGACCTTTTAATGGAAGATTTCCTTTTTTGTTTAAGTGGTTGGGCATCTTGCTGCAAAAAATTAAACATAATCATTGGTTAAACAAAATTAAAAAAATTTTAAAATAAAAAATGTACTCAATATTTATAACTAAAGAACAACACTGTACCTGTTTCGAATTTGTGCAAAACCACTTGTTATGGCCATGTTGGCCACATTAAGTACATGTCATGAGTAGACCTTTCCTACTCAAATGACCAGGCTTCAATTTTTTGGGTTCATCTTTGGCCATCCTCATATTCTTTTTGGGCCTCTCAGGCATCTTCCTTTCAATAGGAGGTAGCACAGGCTGAATACCAGTTTTTTCCCAATCATGTGGCCCATTTATGGGCTGCATTGGAAAAGAATAAGTTTTCTTGTAGGTATCAATGTGATAATATTCATGCATATATTCATCTAGTTGAAGCCCTAGGTGATACATGGCAGCACATGCATGGGAACATGGAATCCCACTTATTTGCCAACTTCTACAACTACATATCCTTTGACTTAGGTCCACTGTATACTGATAACTTCCTTTCCTCAACTCACATCCATTTTCACCATTTCATATTAGTTGCCACTCTACACAGTCCTTCTTGTTGGCATCAAACTTAGCTTTCACCAATAGACCATAATTTTGCTTCCATCCATTACATAACTTCCTTTTTTGTACTATTCTAGTCATCATCTTGGTCCTAATATCGTCAAGCATTCTGATAATGCTTTTGAACCTAGCTTCGACAATACTTGAATTGAATGCTTCACACAAATTGTTGTCAACTATATCTGATTTACAAGTAGTCCTTAAAAATGCCCTAGTCCACGTCTTTGGAGACTTTTTCATCAAATTATCGTAAACATCCTTATCTTTCTTCTCCAGTGCTGAACATAGATCCTCCCACTCCCTCTCAGTCGTGCACTTTGCAATCTGCCAGAAATCACACTCATAAGATTTCCCTAACTTTCTCCTTGACCAATTTGCAAACATATGCCTCGCACAATTCCTATGCTCCACCCTTGGTAGTATGTCAGAAATTGCAATCTCAAGGCCCTAAGTCAAATTAATGAACGAGATAGATTGTTAGAAAATTTTAGTTAAATACAAATAACAGATTAAAAAAAATAATATCAAGCTTAAAATTGCATATTTACTAACCTTTTGTTAGTCACTGATAATTGTGTACCCATACCCATCTTCCAAGCCCAAATCAGTTGATAGGAGACTGAGAAACCAACCTCATGAATCAATGCACTCGACTTCAACCACAGCCCATGCAATAGGGAACATTTGGTTGTTTGCATCTCTTCCAACAACTGTGAGAAATTCACTCTTAAATGGGCCTTTTAGGAAGCAACTATCTAATCCAATGAATGGCCTACACCCCGCTTTCCAACATCTCTTTAGTGCATCAAAGCATACATAATACCTCTTAAAATGTGGAAGGGAGTCTGTTGTCACCCTTTGAACAGCCATTTTTATTGTGCTTCCTGGCATCTTTGACCTTAACTCATGAGCATAGTCCTATAGCAAACCAAATTCATCCTTATGATTCCCACCCATTTTCTCATTCACTATTTTCTTCGCTCTATAACAACAGTCAATGGTCACATTTACATGCATATCAGAAGCACATCTTCTTTGTTCTTAAAACTAATCGAACAATGGTGATCATCCTGAAACGTCTTTATTTGCAAGCATTTCGCAACAGGACTGTAGCTAGTCCTAATTCTCCATGGACAATTAGGGGAAGCAATGCACCTCACAACAACCCTTTTTGGTTCATTCTTAATAAACTTTAGTTGTCTTCTACATTCTTTGGAGTACTTTCGAATTACACTCTTAAACTGTTTGCCATCCTTAAACAACATTCCCAGACTAAACTTTAACTTATTATTGTATACGGGAAACTTGCTCATCTTTCTCTTACCATCTTCATGTTCTTCATCTTCATCGTACTCAACCAAGCTTCCATGTTCATCTGAGTCCCATACCTCAGTCTCATTTCCATCCTCCTTTTCTCCACTACGTGTAGCAGCAACATTTTCTAGTCCATCTGATGTTGCAAAGTCACCAGCATATTCATTAGCAACATTATCCACTCTAGCTGATGTTGCAAAATCACCAACATATTCATCAGCAACATTATCCACTCCATCTGATGTTGCAAAATCACTAGCATATTCATTACCAGCAACTTCACTATCATTATACTCTCCAACAGTAGACCCTAAACTAATATGTCCACCACTTTCCATACCAATATTCTCATCTACCTCAATACCAGTAGCAGACACACCCTCCCCATCAGCTTGTACCTCTCCTTCATCACCCTTCTCACTAGATTTTACCTTTTCTAGATCACCTTCATCATCAGATTCTACCCCTTTATCATCACCCTCCCCATCAACTTTCACCCCTTCAACATCACCCTCCCCAGTAGTCAACAAAAAAATTTCATCTACAATTATTGGGTTATCAACCTCATGTTCAACATATAACTCAATCTCCTTAAACTTGACCCAAAAGTCCAACATAACTATGGTTGAAGTGTCATCATAAATCACCCTTAGATTATTTTGTAACCCTACTGTACCAGGCTCATGAAAATATATTAACATGGCAGTGTTAAACCCTAACCCAATTTTGACTATTTTACATAATTCAAAATAAGATATTGTGTCTTGGTCTTCTTTAAGCCTAATTACTTCCCCACCTATATATCTAACATATGGATCCTTTACAAAGTGCCCACCCACATACAAAATAATATAATATTCATCATCTGATGACATCTACAAAAAACAGTAACACATTGTAAGCAAAAAACATTTAAAAAACAAACAAAGCAGTAACAGAAGTCTACCAGTTTAACATCTTTTCTGAGCAAAAGCAATTTGCTTTGAATAAACAAACATTTTTCTAAGCAGAAAACATTAAAAAATAATAAAACATAACTCACTACCTATATCGGTACCACTTCTTTGAATACAATACAAAACAGTAACACATGTCTACAATTTTATCTTTTTTTGCTTGGGTAACAAAAATCAACATCATCGGGACCACTGTCTCATCACAAATCAACAAAACAAACCCTACATTCTAGCACTGAAATTGCAATAATAAATCACAATTAACCATCTACAATTTTTACAACAGTTTTATCAACAACATTAGGACCACCATCGCATCAAAAATAGACAAAACAAACCATACATTTTTGCACTCAAATTGCAATAGTAAATCACAAATAACCAACTCATCAAACCAAAAATGGAATTTATTTTCCCAACAAACCAAATAAGAAAGCACGTACCTTTCGATTTTGGGTTGCGAAAACTCTTACGATTGTTGATGTTTTTTTGTTCTCAACGATTTGATTTGTAAAAATTTTAAGGATTTCAAGAAGATTTCAGAATGCTATCGATTTAGGTATTTGAAGATTTAGGGACTTGAAGATTGTTAGGGATTCAATGAAAGATTTTGGAGGTTAGGGATTTAGGGAATTTCACGATTTAGGGATTTTATAATTTGGGAAAATGATTTTGGAGGTTTAGGGATTTAGGGTTTTTTTGGTTTTATGATTATTAAATTTTTTTAATTTTTTGCCACGTCAGCTTATTTATTTTAATGTGAGCCATGTCATCGGTCAACAGCAATGCCACGTAGACCAAATTTTTTGACCGGCTGTTGACTAACGGTCAGCTGACGTTTACCGTTTCAACTGGGTTGATGTCTAAAAAATCCGTTACGTTAAGGACTGATTTCAAAAAAAAAAGGTTAGGGGCATATATCCAAAAGCCCGCAAAGGTTGAGGGCTTTTTTTACAATTATGCCTTAATTAAATTATCCATAGGTTGCATCATTATTCTTTGTATATAGTCCTTAATGGTTTTTGCACACAATGCAAAATGGAAGCAAATATTGATTCATTGGTCATCTAATATTTAAGTAATATTAAGCCGTATTACCTGGTCGGATCATAATATAGAAACATATTTTGTATTAGTAGATGAACCTAAACATGTCCTACGTCTAATCCGAAATGAGCAAACCGGTTGAAAGATTAATATATCATATATCAAGTCTAATAGAGGAGATGTTTTATCTTGGGCATCGAAGTAGATAACTTGAGAAGATAAAGACATAGGTGTGGCTAACTAACCCTAATCCTGAATCCGTTTATGGATTTATTCAGTTGTGGCATTCATAGTGTGACATACCTTAATCCTAAGTGGATGATGGACTACGTATGCGTGGCTCGTATACTTTGATGTAAGTAAGTCTGAACTCAAATAGATAAGGAACCGAAAGCTGGTGCATTGGGTATACAACTTTTGCAGTAAATAGCATCATTCACAATAGTGGAATTCATAGGCCAAGAAAAGGTTAAATGATATTTTCTCATTGGCATTACATGATAGAAGAAGTAAACGTGGTCACGGGTCATTTGCCTTTATGATAAATGACTTAATTACTATTTGATAGTAATTGACTTTTCATAAAAGAAGATGGAACAGTTACCATAAGATAAAATAGGATCATATTGGAAGAATAGATTTATCCCAAAGAGATTAAGGTATCCTATGAGGGAAACACACTTATGACAAGGTCATTGGATGAGCACTGGTCAAGTAACTTTCATAATGATATGTAATTCAGGAGAGTTCAGTCACGATACTATAGTGGAATGACTTCATAACTAAATGAGTTTATAATTAATAGACGAAAATTTAGAACTTAATTATAAATCATTTGAGCCATAAATACTATGTTCAATTGATCCCTCTGTTAACTCTTTAAAATCATAAATGAATTGCATGTTCAATGAACAAAAATGATAAAGTTAGAAAAATGGGTTATATATAGAAATAAATGTGGTTTCTCATCAAGTATGAAATGACCTGAGAATTAATTTAAGTTTTTTGATCTATTATTTAATTAAATAATTGAAATTTGAAAATGGAATTAAATCAATTGGTCATTGTGAAATTTGTTAAATGTAGAAATTAAATATATTTTTCATAGATTCTTTTATGGTAAAGTTGACAGACTTTAATAAAATTAGAATTGGGTTGAAAAAATTATTTAATTCAACAATTAATTTATTTAAATTTATAAATAATATTTATTTTAGAAAATAGAAAAACATGTATTGAGTTGGATTAAATTATAAAGTGTTGGTTAAAAGTCTAGGAATTATTTTTTTGGGATATGTAATTAGATTGTAGACTATCATCTCCACGTAGGAATTATTTTATAAGTTTATTTTTTAAAATAATTCATGTGAACCGATTTTTTTACGAATCTCATAGAACCAAAATACATCCAAAACTGATCAAGACGACACAAACCCGAACTAGCCAACTGTCAAAAGACCGATGTTGGTCTGGCGACAGAGACTACCGATGGTCTGATAGTGCTGGTCGATGGTGGTTGACCATAACCGAAGGTGGTGACAATAGTGGCCCAATGACAACGACAACAATGTCTATTGTGACAACAATGAAAGTCTGTAGTGGCAGTAACAATTTAACAGAAGACATCTTCTGTATTTTTCAAGGCAATTACAGTTTTAGGGAAAAACCCAAAAATTAAGATATCTGGCTTTCAACCAAAAGACTCAAATTAGGGCATCACTCCATCAACGTATTCATCAAACATAGTTTTTAGTTTTCTTTTCTTTCATGTTTGTTTAGTCAGAAATTTTCTATTCCGATGTGAAGACAATAACGAGCGGAGATTGCTCTGGATCCACGCTTCAATATATTTAGTTATGAGCATTCTCCTATCTCCTCTCCTTATTCTTTTATTTATCTTTCATTAATTTGGTTAATTAATTGTTGTATGAATAATTGAATAGATTATTATGCTTTATTTATATTTTGCATGATTCGATTTATAAACTAATTTATTTGTTAAGTGATTCTTTATCCGAAATTGATTATTTACTCGAATGTACTTAGTATATTAGGACTGATGCCCCTGATAGAATATCGAGATAGGTGAGACTGAAAAGGTACTTGTCGTGTATAACTTGTGCCAAGCAGTGAGATCAGAAGGGTATCCGTATGCCTAGGAAGAGACCGGAAGGGTGACTTAGGTGGTAATCCTTATTGAAGATGAACCGGAAGGGTAGTCTTAGCTAAGGGGGATAAATAATTCAATCTAGGATAATTAATTATTTAATTAAAAAAGTAGGGATTTTGTAACACCCCATACCCGTACCTTACGCCGAGGCTAGTATTAACGTCATGCCCTACAAAAGGTTCAAACAATTAGGTCTTGGGAAGCCCAAACAGACTAGGATGAGCATTCAATTAGCAGGTAAAACTATAAGATTTCCTAGGGGTATTATTTAATATGTGTTAGTTAAAATTGAAAAATTTATATTCCCGTTGACTTTATTGTTCTAGACATAGAGAGGATAGCAACACTCCTTTGATTTTAGGACGACCCTTTTTAGCAACTGCTAAAACGATTATTGATGTTGGCACAGGTGAGCTCACGCTCCGTGTGGGAGACAAAACAATCACCATTGAAGCTCACAATTCTGGCAACACATCGGAAATTAAAGGTGATCGTCTAAACCATTCTACTAAAACTGACAATATGGTGCAACCTACTTTGCAGGAAATGAGTCTAAAGGAAGTACATGAGCTATTCTCAAGCAGTAGCAGAGGACCTATTCATGAAGATCGAAGATTGGAGATAAACCAAAACTACGCTAGAATGAGCTCAATACCTTCCCAAATTAACTTAAGGTTGGAGATAAAGTATTATTAGATGCCGCAGATCCTCACATTGTCACTACAAAATCGAATGAAAAAATCCCTCTTACGGTACTTAGCATTTTCCCATTTTGTACAGTCGAGGTAAGTCATCCCAAGTTCGACACTTTTAAGGTAAACAACACCCGTCTAAAACCTTATTTTGATGAGAATGATAGCAGGAATGAGGAGTATAAACTCCTCGAACCACCATGACCATTCAATAGAGAGGTAAGTCGAGCTTAGACTATAAATAAGTACTTCTCAGGAGGCAACCCGAGCACTAACTGTATTAACTTCTTTCAATTTTAGTGTTTAACACCTAACTTACTAACGGAGCTCTTGAATATACAGGTTTACCACACAGACACGGCCAAGCACACGGGCGTGCTTATGACCGTGTGGAAACAGGGCAAAGATTTCCCCAATACGGGCTACGACAAATTGCCACAGCCGTGTGACATGCCGAGGGCGAACTTGCCAAAAACAGCACGGGCGTGTGACACGCCCATGCCTTGATCCTGTGGCTGAACATGTCAAATTAACACGGGCGTGCGACACGCCCGTGCCAAGCAATCGTGGGCGAACCTGTTAAATTAACAAGGGCATAGGCCTACATACACGGGTGTAGGAGAAGTGAACGAAGCCAGACACGATCGTCCAACATGACCGTGTGCACCCACACACCTAAGGGACATGGGCGTGGACAAAATGTCAGACACGCCCAAATTAAAAATTCGAGAGTCACACGGGCAAAAATTGGGGAACACGGGCATGTTCCCTGGCTGTGTGCCTCAAAATCTGTAAATAGGCTGCACTATTCATTGTCTTCTTCACCCAAAAACCCTAACCTTAGCCGCTGCAAGTCCACATGCCCTCCCTACCACACCCGTGCACCGCTTCCCACTCCATTTTTGACGCCCAATCTCTCTCCCTTAGCGTTTTTTTACTCTTTTCACTTCTATTTTACTTATTTCTAATGTTTATTATCAAAATAGTCTTCTGTTTTCTTGTACTATTTTCATTTTTTCTCATTATTCTATCATTTAATTTGCATTCATAGGTTACTTAGTATACATTGCATATTGAACCGCGTTATTAAGAAAGCCTCATTCTCTTGTCATACCCATGCCATTCTATGCTCATTCTCATGCTATTACCATGCTAATGTCACGAAATTATGCTATCAAATTGTTTTTGATTAAGTTGCTAGTAGTTGTGACTGAGATTATTAGTTCTAATTTATGACTTCTGCATTTTTGGATTTGCTTTTGTCTTACCTTGAACATTCCTCACGAAAAAATAATTGTTTTGCTTGGAGGGTTACCATGTTGTCTTCACGAGAAAAGAAAACTGTTGTCCCTGCTTCAAAGAAAAGGAAGTGAGCGTCATCTTCCTCGGGTCTTACCACGAAAATTCACCACCCTTTCCTACAATTCCCCATTAGGCCCTAAGAAAAACTTTTCCAAATACTCTAGGCCCAACCTCTAATTGTGGGCCGCTGCATCGACTAAGCTACAGTAGAACAAGTTTAGTTGGTTGATGCAATTCGGGCCCTCCTAACCACCGATCCTTGGGAGATTTTCTTTGGGATCATCAAGCCAATGTATCTCGAGCTCACGATGGAACTATGCTCAATGTTTCATCTTCAGACCGTAATGACGAACTACGATGATCCTGGCACGGTGTAATTTTGCCTAGGCAGATTAGTCCGCCAGCTCAGCTTCCCAGAATTTTGTACTACATTGGGCTTATATATGGAGGAGTTCAAGGAGGAGAATGACTTAGATACTCTCAACCGCCATATCCATCGTTCTCCTTCACAGTGCTGGGAAGCACTAGTACCAGGTTCAGCCACCTATAATCCTAGTCGCTCCAAGGCATCGGCTCTCCCTCCATCTCTGAAGTACCTACACGCAATTTTGGCTGACACATTAACAGGAAGGCGAGAGAGCACTGGAGTCGTCAACACTCACGACGCCTACTTTCTATGGTGTATGTAGCACGGGTACATCATCGACCTTGCTTATTTCATTGCCCTCGCCATTCAACACCAGACGGAGCGGCATAGGAAAAGGGTCATCTTCATTGGCCCTTATGTTACTCGGTTAGCTCGACACTTCGGGCTCCTCAACACCGCGGCCCAGGAATCATCCTTGATCCTCATTGGCCAGATGTCTCCACAAGGCATCTCAAGCATGCTAAGTATAAGGATGATCGAAAAGCGCCAAGGAACCTACCCTCCTCAATATCGTCTCACCCAATCTACTGAGGAGGAGGCCCCCGAGGACATTACTAATGATGACCCTCCACAGCACGAGGACCCACCATCCCAGCCACCACCACCCTCTAGTCCAGTTCATGCGGCGGCTTCATATGCTGACATTTCTGAGCACCTCACTCAATTCGAACAGCAATGTTTTCAATGATTTGACAATATTGATGCTACTCTACAGCAGATCTGTCAGCACCTTCACATCTCATCGCCACCCCACCTCGCGAACCATCTAGCGATGAAGATGTTTAAAAACTTTCATTTATTATTTTATGTTTTTACTTTTATTTTATTTTAAGACTACTTTTTTTTTCTTTCATCTTATTTTTATTAGGATTTATAATTTTTATTTAACAATTTTGAATTCTGGCTATTTCCTACCGAGTAATCATTCTTCCTTATATATTTTCTAAAAGAGTTCCTGATGCTATCACAGTTATAAAAAACTCCAAAGCTCATCATCACATAAGAAATAAAAACTCCAACGAGAAAGGTTCTCCACGACTGCCATGTCCTGCTTGACCACGACTATAGCCACCACTAGATATAATATTCTTTTGGCGCAAGACTTATGGACTAATGAACCTCTACCATCGCCAGAGTATCCTCCTCCGCCCTCACGCTAATTATTCTTCAAAACTCCAGTTCAAGGAAATTCATTCATCACTCAGGAAGTTTTACTTCTCTCCCTATCTTATTTTTATATTCTTATATCTATCTTTGTACATTAAGGGCAATGTACATCTTAAGTGTGGGGGGTATTCATTTCATTATCAGAAAAATCCCTGAATGACTGCCTTGTTCTCTTGAAAAGCTCTCATATCATATTTAGGATAAATTTTGATTGATTTATGATTTTGATTGATATATCTTGAATTAAAACATAGGCATTTATGCATTGATTGTTTAAACTTTAAGACATTAGAGAATCAAGCATGATAAGTTTATTTTTAAGGATTTAAAATTTTAGGTTGTTTCCCCAAAGTTTAGGTATTACTTTGAGTTGGAATTCACAAGTTTTAAACATCAAAAAGCCATAATTTTTGTGAGATTTTTTGAGCCTTTTGAGCATCATTAATTCTTTCATGCTCACTTTTATTATTGCTTTGAGTGCGTCAGTATTGAATTGTTATTCTAGAACTTGCTTGATTATGCATGTCAAGACCACACCATTTGATTTGATATGTCAAAATGAAAAAGACACTTAGGTTTAACCCACTCACTCCACAAAAGCCTACCTCACAATTAACCTTTAGTGAACCCCCTTGAGCCTAACAACCCATTTCTTGTATTACCCTTAATATTAACCTTTAACCCATTATTGTTGAAATCCCCTCAATTATTTTGATCCCTATTTTTTTCGAGATTTGATTTGAATAAATTGCTTAGCTATGTCCTATTCTTAATAGTTAGTTATTTAACTTGTTCTTTAAAAAAATGTATGTATACATATTAGTAGTAGTGATCTTTTGAGCCAAAGAAGTTAAATTCCATATTCTGGAAAGAAGCTCTGTTGCACGCGATTAATGACTAGTCATTTTTCTAGTTAGGTGATTTTTCAATTCAATCTCGATTCTAAATTTTTCTTTCAGCTTGTGACCACACCCCATAACCAAAGCCACGTTACAACCCTCTAAAGACCTTTTGATTGATGTCTCATCTCAATTTATAGTGGTGGAGATTTGATTTTCATGCAAGCCTATGGTAATAACTTTTCATATTGACTGATGAGTGCTACTTTCATTGTCCTTAAACACTTTGAGTGATTTGAGTGAATCTTTAGTGAGGATGTTAAACTCAGTGAGATTTCGAATCGAGGTAACCACTTAGATAATGGGAGATGCTTAAGTTTTGCGTGATTAAATACTCAACTTGGAATGTTTGAAGCTCTAATGTTCTTTTAGTTGAATTCTCAATGTATGATTACCTGTGGATTATTTTGAGATATTATTGATAGAAATTATAAGTTGAGAAGAATTTATTTTGATTATGAGTTGAGAATTTTGCTTGAGGGCAAGCAAATACTTAAGTGTGGGGGTATTTGATAAACCGTAATTTATACATATTTTTACCCTATGCTTAGCACATTTTATGGATGATTTTTCCTTAGAATTGGTGAATTCGATGCTCCTAATGCCTTAATTTCATGTTTTATACTTAGGTGAGCATAGAAGAGCGAAAGGAATGAGAAATGGGCCAAAAACGGAAAAAATGGGCCAACGTATGAAATCAACACGGCCTGGACTTCCTCACACGGGCAGACCACACGGCCGTGTCAATTTGTAACACCCTTCGCCCGTATCCCTCGCCGGAACAGGGTTCGAGGTGTTACTCGACTTAAACTCAATCAATCACACAAAAACCGTGCCGTAAAATTTCAACCAATTTAAAACTTTTCTTTTCACATGCAATCTGTCCCATATATGGGCTTACGAGTCCCAAAACATACATCTGGGGTGGTTCGGGACCCAACCAGAACTCATGAAAAACTTAAAAAATCTCTTGCATCAAAGCTTCACACGCCAGTGTGGGTATAGAGCACACGCCCGTGTGCTACTACCATGCATACAAACTTGAAAAACTTAGGTGCAGAGGACACACGGTTGGACAACACGCCCATGGGGGCAGACCGTATGCCACACACGGTCTAGACACACGCCCATGTGTCTACCCATGTGGACAATTACAAGGCTATTTTCTAAGCCATTTGTCACCCTCGCAACATGTACACATATAATTATCCAATAACATACAACATGACATAAATGAGCTCTTAAACATCTACAAACGTTATGCTCAAGTCATTTTATTATACAATAAATACCATAGAATTTGCTCACATCACAAGAGATAGTATCATACATATATATGAATAAACATTTAGTTCCACAACATCATTAGCCAACATAGGCCAATTCACATGGCCAAAACACTTTATCAATACAAGCCAACACCTTTGGCTAGATTATAATATCACATACTCAACATTAAAACCCTATACATGCCATAGACTTTAAACACTAGGATTTACTTACACCAATAGCGTTAACTCGACAGTGTGATAATATCTCTAATGGCCTCCAACCCGAGCAAACCTAGCAACCCTAGAGAACATGGGAAAGAAGGGGGGTAAGCTTTACGCTTAGTAAGTTGTAACACCCCGAACCCGAGACCGACACCGGAGTCGGACACGAGATGTTAACAAACTTTGAAAAAATTTTCCAGACACTGCCCAGTCTGAGTACTAGTCGCTTCAAAAATCATATCTTGAGTTTCACAACTCAAAAATCAGTTTTGTGATTTTTCCCTGAAACTAGACTCATGTCCCCACCTATGGATTTTTTCTAGAATTTTTGGTCGGGCCAATTAGTACAGTTTATTAGTCAAAGTCTCCCATGTTACAGGGGTCGACTACACTGACCTTTTCCCATTACGACTGGGATATCTCTCTGCACAGAGCTTCAATACTGATCCCGTTTGTTTCTATGGAAACTAGACTCAGAGAGGAATCCATACATATATGGTATGACCCCTAATTATCTCTGGTAAATTTATAGTGAATTTCCAAAGGCGGAACAGTGAATCCAGAAACTGTTCTGGCCCTGTTACACAAGAACCCGAATATCTCTTTCTGTACTGTTCCTATAATTGTTTCGTTACTTCCATATGAAAGTAGATTCATCAAGGTTCGATTACATAATTTATTCACTATTTAATTCCACTCCTACGAATTCTTGTGATTTTTCCAATCCACACCACTGCTGCTATCAGCTTCTGTTTTCAAAGTGAACCTTACCTAATTTGGGGTTTCATGGACCAACTAGGGCCTTGTCATACATAAGCCCACATATGATCATACTTAGCCATTCTAGTGGCTGATCATTTGCTCAACACTTCCATTCCAACATAGTTACATCATGAAACCATCTATACATTCATAAATACGAATGGTCTAATGCCATACTCCACTTCTACAAGCCATTTTCGCATGGCTGTACACTTATACATTTCATAAAGTACTCGAAAGACAACAATGGGTAGTCCTATACATGCCATATCAAAATTCAACCAAAATAGTACCCAAAAGAGCCTTTGATAGTGTGGGCGACTTCGACTTCAAGATCCCGAGTCCGATAGCTGGAGAACCAAAAATCTATAAAACAGAGGAGCAATGTAACGAGTAAGCAATTTATGCTTAGTAAGTTTGAGCAAGGAATTCCAGCATGCACAAAGAATAGCACACATTTAGCTAAACGGAATATTTCATAATACGCAATTTACCGATATCAAACTTGCTTCACAACATTAATAACCCTTATGTACATACACAATAAACTAACTTGGCCGAAGGCCGGTAGCTCGTTTATCAACTGAGCGAACATTTATTGTAAGGGCTCAATTAAATTCAACACATACGTAACATATCCCCATATTGGGATGTTTTTCGAGTATTCGCTGGAATTTTACAGCAAGCTCATTCATTACCAAATCACGTACCTTCGGGATTTAACCGGATATAGCTCCTCGTTCAAATGCCTTCGGGACATAGCCCGGTTTTAGTAACTCACACAATGCCTTCGGGACATAACCCGGATTTAACAACTCGCACGAATGCCTTCGGGACTTAACCCGGATTTAATAACTCGCACGAATGCCTTCGGGACTTAACCCGGATTTAATAACTCGCACGAATGCCTTCGGGACTTAACCCGGATTTAGTATCTCGCACAAAGGCCTTCGGATCTTAATCCGGATATATTCACTTAGCACAAAGCCTTCGGGACTTAGCCCGGACAGCATTCAATTAATCATGCACATCTAACAATAATTCATAGCACATTCATATTTCATTTTCGTTTACGAAACTCAAACACAAGGCACATATTGTCCTTGCACATTCGGCTCAATAGCCACACATAGAGCATGATTTAATCACATCGAAATTTAAGATCTCTTACTCAAGAACTTACCTCGGGTGTTGTCGAACGATTCCGCTAGCTATTCAACCACTTTTTCCTTCCCTTTATCGGTTTTATTTCCCCTTTGCTCTTGAGCTTAATCAAACAAATAAATTGATTTCATCATTTTAGGCATCAAAAGATGAACACAAGGCACTTAGCCCATATTTATACATTAGACATTAAAGTCTCATACATGCAAAAATCATGCATCAACACAACATATTAGCTAATTTCTTTCCCCTTGGCCGAATATGCATGTCCATTTTTGGGGTCGATTTCAACACTTAATACACACATATACACACTAGTAAAGCATCCTCCCCCTTTTCATCGATTTAACACATGCATTGCTCATCAACATGCAAAGTTACATTCGGCCTTAGCACACATCTTGCTAGCCGATTCTTCTCCCTTTAGCAACCAATGCACATATGTGCTCACACAAAAATGCTAAAAAGGAGGTTCAAGAATCATCAAGCCATCATCACATGCATCATTAACAAGCTTCATATTTTGCATGCAATGGCATTAACACAACCTCCACCTAGGCCGAATCTTAACTTATCCTCATGCCTCATCACCACAACATCAAACACCAACCAAGAATGATGCATCCATGGTCAAGTGCCATTTCCATCACATAGCAAGATTTAGACCATGGGCTAGGTAGAACTCAAGCTAACAACTAAAACATGCATGCATCTCATGGAACATCATTAAACATACCTTGGCCTAGCTACATGCATGGCCGAATCTCTTCACCTTTCTTCTTCTTTCCTCCTTAAAATTTTTGGCCAAGGATGAACCAAAGGATGAGAAATTTTTTTCTTTGTTTTTCTTTCTAATTTAGGCTAAAATGGAGGTGAGAAAGGATGAACACAAACTTTTCTCCTTTCTTCTCTTGAGCTCACGGCAATGGGGGGACAAACACCACACACACATTTTTTTTCTTTTGTTTTCCATTTCTTTATTACCCATACTCCTTATTTTATTCTTCCACTAACAAAACATGTTTCATGACATGTTTTGCCCATCCTTCCTTGTCATGGCCGGCCACTACTCATTAGGGGGGGAATTTGACATGCAAGTCCCCCCCTTTGTCCACATGCACTAGTAGGTCCTCACACATTGACCTATCACATTTTAGAATTTTCTCACATAAGTCCTATTGACTAAATTCACATGAAATCAACCCAATTGAAGCTTGAAATTTTCACACATTCATAATTACATATTCTACACAATAAGTATCACATTCAAACATTTCGGTGACTCGGTTTAGCGGTCCCGAAACCACTTCCCGACTAGGGTCAACTTTGGGCTGTCACAACTCTCCCCCACTTAAGAAATTTTCGTCCCCGAAAATCTTACCGGTAAATAGGTTTGGGTATCGTTCTTTCATCGAGCTCTCGGTCTCCCAAGTAGCTTCCTCGATCCCGAGTTTGACCCATAACACCTTTACTAGCGGAACTCTTTTGTTTCGCAACTCCTTCACTTCACTAGCTAGGATACGCATCGGTTCTTCTTCATAGCTCATGTCGACTTGAATTTCAACCTCTGATGGGCTAATTATATGCGATGGATCAGATCGATAGCGTCGAAGCATCGAAACATGAAAGACATCATGAATCTTTTCAAGCTCCAGGGGCAAAATCAATCTATACGCAACCGGACCAACTCGTTCGGAGATTTCGTACGGCCCAATGAATCTTGGGCTCAACTTGCCCTTACGGCCGAACCTGAGTATCTTTTTCCAAGGTGAAACCTTAAGGAACACTTTGTCTCCCACCTGATACTCGATGTCTTTTCGTTTCAAATCTGCGTACGATTTCTGACGATCCGTGGATACCTTCAGACTTTCACGGATTACCTTTACTTTCTGTTCAGCATCTCTAATCAAATCAACTCCGAAAATTTTGCTTTCACCGAGCTCGGTCCAAAACAATGGTGTACGGCATTTACGACCGTACAAAGCCTCATAAGGTGCCATCTTAATACTTGATTGAAAACTATTGTTGTAAGCGAATTCAATCAAAGGTAAATACCGTTCCCATGAACTACTGAACTCGAGGATGCAACATCTCAACATATCCTCAAGTATCTGAATTATCCGCTCGGATTGACCATCGGTTTGGGGGTGAAAACAGTGCTAAAATGCAACTTGGTACCCAGAGCTTCTTGCAATTTCTTCCAAAATCGTGAGGTGAATCTCGGATCTCTATCCGACACGATAGAAACAGGTACCCCGTGTAATCTCACAATTTGATAAACGTACAATTCAGCTAGTTTATCCAATGAAAAATCCGTACGTACGGGGATGAAATGAGCCGACTTAGTCAGTCTATCAACAATAACCCATATCGCATCCTTCTTACTTGCTGACAAAGGCAGTCCGGACACAAAGTCCATTGTGACTCGATCCCATTTCCACTCGGGTATCATGATCGGCTGAGTAATCCTGAAGACACTTGATGTTCCGCGTTCACTTGTTGACATATTAAACATCTCGAAACAAAGTCAGAGATGTCCCGTTTCATACCATGCCACCAAAATTGACGTTTCAAATCGTTGTACATTTTCGTACTCCCCGGGTGAATTGACATTCGGCTACAATGGGCTTCGTTCAGAATCATCGAAATGAGTTCCGAATTCCTTGGAACACACAAATGATTTCTGAACCTCAAACAATCATCATCATCAATTTGAAACTCCGATTCCTCGTTCGGAAAACACTTAGACCGTTTTGCAACCAATTCATCATCGACTTTCTGAGCTTCACGAATTTGGTGAGTCAATAATGGTTTAGCTTTTAATTCAGCTACTAACACACTGTCTGGTAAAACAGACAAATGCACGTTCATCGCTCGTAAAGCAAACAATGACTTCCGGCTTAAGGCGTCCGCAACCACGTTAGCCTTTCCCGAGTGGTAATCAATGACAAGCTCATAATCTTTCAACAACTCAAGCCAACGTCTTTGTCGCAGATTCAAGGCTAGTTGAGTCATCAAATATTTGAGACTTTTGTGATCCGAAAATACATGGCACTTCTCACCAAACAGATAATGTCGCCATATTTTTAAAGCAAACACGATGGCAGCTAGTTCGAGATCATGGGTCGGATAATTCCTCTCGTGTGGCTTCAATTGTCTCGACGCATAGGCCACGACTCGACCTTCTTGCATCAATACGCGACCCAACCCAAGTAGGGATGCGTCACTATAAATGACAAACTCTTTACCTGATTCGAGTTGCACCAAAATTGGAGCTTCAGTCAAATGAGTTTTCAGTTGGTTGAAACTTTTCTGACATTTCTCCGTCCACTCGAACTTAACATCCTTTTGAAGTAGCTTCGTCATTGGTGTGGCTATCATCGAGAAACCTTTCACAAATCGTCGGTAATAACCGGCGAGCCCCAAAAAGCTCTGAACTTCAGTAATATTTCTCGGAGGTTTCCAGTCAAGTATGGCTGAAATTTTGTTCGGGTCAACTCGAATACCCGACGCGGATACCACATGACCCAAGAAGCTAACCTCTCTTAACCAGAACTCACACTTACTGAACTTAGCATATAACTGCTTATCCCGCAAAATTTGCAGCACTAGCCTCAGATGCTCAGCATGTTCGGTCTCATCTCTTGAATAGACCAAAATGTCATCAATGAACACAACTACGAACTGATCCGAATACGGTCTGAAGATCCGATTCATCAAATCCATAAATACCGCAGGGGCATTAGTGAGCCCAAACGGCATCACTAAGAATTCGTAGTGACCATATCTCGTTCTGAAGGCAGTTTTGGGAATATCTGGATCTCGAATTCGCAACTGATAATAGCCCGATCTCAAATCTATTTTTGAGAACACTGAGGCTCCCTTCAGTTGGTCGAACAAATCATCGATGCGCGGCAACGGATATTTGTTCTTTATCGTCACTTTATTCAGCTGACGATAGTCAATGCACAACCTCATGGTTCCGTCCTTCTTTTTCACGAACAATACTGGTGCACCCCAAGGTGAGAAACTTGGTCGAGCGAAACCTCTCTCCGTCAGTTCTTGTAACTGAGCTTTCAACTCCTTTAACTCGGTTGGTGCCATACGATACGGAGCTATCGAAATCGGCGTAGTCCCAGGTACAAGCTCAATACCAAACTCTACCTCCCGAACATGTGGTAAACCCGGTAATTCTTCCGGAAAAACATCCGGGTATTCACAAACCACCGGCACAGATTCGGGTTTCTTTTCTAATTCTTTGTCATCAAGCACATATGCAAGGTATGCTTCGCACCCTTTTCTTACATATTTCTGTGCCAACATTGCTGATATTACAGCTGGCATCCCCTCCAAGTCCGCAGACTCAATTCGGACTACTTCGTTATTTGCGCACCTCAAATCAATAGTCTTGCTCTTGCAGTTCACAATCGCATCATGCGCAGTCAACCAATCCAACCCAAGGATAACATCAAATTCATCAAACGGCAAAAGCATCAAGTCCGCTGGAAAATAGGAACCTCGAATTTTCCAGGGGACATTTCTTACACACTTTGTCGACAAGCACGTAACGACCCAAGGGATTTGACACCCGAATTACAAACTCAGTAGACTCAATAGATAAAGTCTTACTGGATGCTAAGGTTTCACATATGTAAGAATGGGTAGAACCGGGGTCAATCAAAGCAATTACATTAGTATCAAAGAGGGTGAATGTACCGGTAATAACATCAGGCGAAGAAGCATCCTCGCGGGCACGTATAGCATAAGCTCTAGCAGGCGCACGGGCTTCGGATCTGGTTATATCATCTCTAGATCCTCTCTGACCACCACCAGCATTGCCCATATTTCCAGATGGTCTACCTCGAGCAGTGGTAGCACCCGGTCTCCCACTCTGATTTGCATTCTGTCCCGACAACCTCGGGCAATCTTTAATGAAGTGGTCCACTGATCCGCATTTGTAACAGGAGCGGTCAGGAAATCTACAACTCCCCGAATGCCATTTACCGCAATATCGGCATTTCGTCCTGTCTCGACGTTCATTCCCAACACTGGCGACCGAAGTGCCTCGTGTACCCACAGGGGGTCGATCACGATCTCGTCCAAAAAGGCCCGAAGTGCCTCTAAACTGGCCTGCATCATCTCGAAATCTCTTCGATGTCTGTTGAAGAGACCTCCCTGAGGATGTTTTACGAAACTCTCCAGTTCCCTCATCAACTCTTTGCTTTTCTTTTCTAAGCTCTTCGGCTTTACAAGCTCGTTCAACAAGTACCACGAACTCTTGTATTTCAAGAACGCCAACGAACATTTTTATATCTTCATTCAGCCCATCCTCGAAGCGTTTACACATAACAGCTTCGGACGAAACACATTCCCGAGCGTATTTGCTAAGTCTAACAAATTTTCGCTCGTAATCAGTAACCGACATGGAGCCTTGCTTAAGCTCAAGAAATTCCTTCCATTTTTGATCAACAAATCTCTGACTGATATACTTTTTCCGAAACTCAGTTTGGAAAAACTCCCAAGTTACTTGCTCTCGGGGCACAATAGAAGTCAGAGTACTCCACCAATAGTAGGCAGAATCACGTAGCAAGGAGATAGCACACTTTAGGCATTCATCGGGTGTACAAGATAGCTCATCGAGTACCCGGATAGTGTTGTCCAGCCAAAATTCAGCTTGCTCGGCATCATCGCTATCCATAGCCTTAAATTCAGTAGCCCCATGTTTTCGGATTCTGTCAACTGGGGCTTATGTGACCTTATTTGGTCCGTTACCGGCGGTATTGTAGGTGCGGGGGTAGTATTTGTTCGGGAATGGAGGTTGTGGAACAGCCATATTAGTTCGAATGTATTGGTTAAACCAATCATTCATCACGCTATAGAATGCTTGTCTAGCTTCATCATTCTGATTACTAGCATTAGGTTGAGAGTTTGCCGGCACTGTCCCTTGTACGGGAGCAGGCGCTACACTCTCAAGATCATCAGCTACCTCTCGGTCACGATCGGGATCCATTACTATAAATAAACACATTTACAATTGTCGGAAATCACCACACTATCAAGTAATCACATAAAATGGCATGTATAGCTAGACCCAAAACATTACGGTAGTCCTAGAATCGACTAAACCGTAGCTCTGATACCAATAAAATGTAACACCCCGAACCCGAGACCGACACCGGAGTCGGACACGAGATGTTAACAAACTTTGAAAAATTTTTCCAGACACTGCCCAGTCTGAGTACTAGTCGCTTCAAAAATCATATCTTGAGTTTCACAACTCAAAAATCAGTTTTGTAATTTTTCCCTGAAACTAGACTCATGTCCCCACCTATGGATTTTTTTTCTAGAATTTTTGGTCGGGCCAATTAGTACAGTTTATTAGTCAAAGTCTCCCATGTTACAGGGGTCGACTACACTGACCTTTTCCCATTACGACTGGGATATCTCTCTGCACAGAGCTTCAATACTGATGCCGTTTGTTTCTATGGAAACTAGACTCAGAGAGGAATCCATACATATATGGTATGACCCCTAATTATCTCTGGTCAATTTATAGTGAATTTCCAAAGGCGGAACAGTGAATCCAGAAACTGTTCTGGCCCTGTTACACAAGAACCCGAATATCTCTTTCTGTACTGTTCCTATAATTGTTTCGTTACTTCCATATGAAAGTAGATTCATCAAGGTTCGATTACATAATTTATTCACTATTTAATTCCACTCCTACGAATTCTTGTGATTTTTCCAATCCACACCACTGCTGCTATCAGCTTCTGTTTTCAAAGTGAACCTTACCTAATTTGGGGTTTCATGGACCAACTAGGGCCTTGTCATACATAAGCCCACATATGATCATACTTAGCCATTCTAGTGGCTGATCATTTGCTCAACACTTCCATTCCAACATAGTTACATCATGAAACCATCTATACATTCATAAATACGAATGGTCTAATGCCATACTCCACTTCTACAAGCCATTTTCGCATGGCTGTACACTTATACATTTCATAAAGTACTCGAAAGACAACAATGGGTAGTCCTATACATGCCATATCAAAATTCAACCAAAATAGTACCCAAAAGAGCCTTTGATAGTGTGGGCGACTTCGACTTCAAGATCCCGAGTCCGATAGCTGGAGAACCAAAAATCTATAAAACAGAGGAGCAATGTAACGAGTAAGCAATTTATGCTTAGTAAGTTTGAGCAAGGAATTCCAGCATGCACAAAGAATAGCACACATTTAGCTAAACGGAATATTTCATAATACGCAATTTACCGATATCAAACTTGCTTCACAACATTAATAACCCTTATGTACATACACAATAAACTAACTTGGCCGAAGGCCGGTAGCTCGTTTATCAACTGAGCGAACATTTATTGTAAGGGCTCGATTAAATTCAACACATACGTAACATATCCCCATATTGGGATGTTTTTCGAGTATTCGCTGGAATTTTACAGCAAGCTCATTCATTACCAAATCACGTACCTTCGGGATTTAACCGGATATAGCTCCTCGTTCAAATGCCTTCGGGACATAGCCCGGTTTTAGTAACTCACACAATGCCTTCGGGACATAACCCGGATTTAACAACTCGCACGAATGCCTTCGGGACTTAACCCGGATTTAACAACTCGCACGAATGCCTTCGGGACTTAACCCGGATTTAATAACTCGCACGAATGCCTTCGGGACTTAACCCGGATTTAATAACTCGCACGAATGCCTTCGGGACTTAACCCGGATTTAGTATCTCGCACAAAGGCCTTCGGATCTTAATCCGGATATATTCACTTAGCACAAAGCCTTCGGGACTTAGCCCGGACAGCATTCAATTAATCATGCACATCTAACAATAATTCATAGCACATTCATATTTCATTTTCGTTTACGAAACTCAAACACAAGGCACATATTGTCCTTGCACATTCGGCTCAATAGCCACACATAGAGCATGATTTAATCACATCGAAATTTAAGATCTCTTACTCAAGAACTTACCTCGGGTGTTGTCGAACGATTCCGCTAGCTATTCAACCACTTTTTCCTTCCCTTTATCGGTTTTATTTCCCCTTTGCTCTTGAGCTTAATCAAACAAATAAATTGATTTCATCATTTTAGGCATCAAAAGATGAACACAAGGCACTTAGCCCATATTTATACATTAGACATTAAAGTCTCATACATGCAAAAATCATGCATCAACACAACATATTAGCTAATTTCTTTCCCCTTGGCCGAATATGCATGTCCATTTTTGGGGTCGATTTCAACACTTAATACACACATATACACACTAGTAAAGCATCCTCCCCCTTTTCATCGATTTAACACATGCATTGCTCATCAACATGCAAAGTTACATTCGGCCTTAGCACACATCTTGCTAGCCGATTCTTCTCCCTTTAGCAACCAATGCACATATGTGCTCACACAAAAATGCTAAAAAGGAGGTTCAAGAATCATCAAGCCATCATCACATGCATCATTAACAAGCTTCATATTTTGCATGCAATGGCATTAACACAACCTCCACCTAGGCCGAATCTTAACTTATCCTCATGCCTCATCACCACAACATCAAACACCAACCAAGAATGATGCATCCATGGTCAAGTGCCATTTCCATCACATAGCAAGATTTAGACCATGGGCTAGGTAGAACTCAAGCTAACAACTAAAACATGCATGCATCTCATGGAACATCATTAAACATACCTTGGCCTAGCTACATGCATGGCCGAATCTCTTCACCTTTCTTCTTCTTTCCTCCTTAAAATTTTTGGCCAAGGATGAACCAAAGGATGAGAAATTTTTTTCTTTGTTTTTCTTTCTAATTTAGGCTAAAATGGAGGTGAGAAAGGATGAACACAAACTTTTCTCCTTTCTTCTCTTGAGCTCACGGCAATGGGGGGACAAACACCACACACACATTTTTTTTTCTTTTGTTTTCCATTTCTTTATTACCCATACTCCTTATTTTATTCTTCCACTAACAAAACATGTTTCATGACATGTTTTGCCCATCCTTCCTTGTCATGGCCGGCCACTACTCATTAGGGGGGGAATTTGACATGCAAGTCCCCCCCTTTGTCCACATGCACTAGTAGGTCCTCACACATTGACCTATCACATTTTAGAATTTTCTCACATAAGTCCTATTGACTAAATTCACATGAAATCAACCCAATTGAAGCTTGAAATTTTCACACATTCATAATTACATATTCTACACAATAAGTATCACATTCAAACATTTCGGTGACTCGGTTTAGCGGTCCCGAAACCACTTCCCGACTAGGGTCAACTTTGGGCTGTCACATCACATATCCTCTCACACTGATTCGAAGTCACATAATCATAGGAATAGTCTCAAAGATTGCTCTCATATGTATCAAATAACTACCTTATGATTTAGTTCAAATCAAGCTCACATATAAACATGGAGTACATACCTGTTTAACCTTTCGCGTTGAATATATTTATATGCAATTCTTATTACGAAGTCTTATAGCTCTAACCTCTACTCGGATTATCGGCGAGACCTTTAGCTCAGACGAAATCTCCACATGAAGTTATCGGGTCTTACCCGGACAAAATCTCCACACGTAGTCATCGGGTCTTACCCGGACATAATCTCCACACGTAGTCATCGGGTCTTACCCGGACATAATCTCCACACGTAGTCATCGGGTCTTACCCGGAATATATTTCCAAGTTTCATGTACATTTAATCACATGTTACAACATTCACATCGACTGTCATATTTGTAATTCATTTGCCCCATCCAAAAATCTAATAATACACACCTTTCACAGTTTGTCATTTGGCCACAATATATATATACACATCTCGTACATATCTCACATTAGCCATTTGGCTTTACCACATATCCATCTCATACACGTTTCGCATTAGCCATTCGGCCTTACCACATATATTCATGTTCACATTCATCACATTGGCCATTCGGCCTTATCTCATATATGCATGTTCACATTCATCACATTGGCCATCCGGCCTTATCACACATACGCATGTTCACATTCATCACATTGGCCATTCGGCCTTATCACACATACGCATGTTCACATTCATCACATTGGCCATTCGGCCTTATCACGCATATATATATACAGGTTCACATTCATCACATTGGCCATTCGGCCTTATCACACATACGCATGTTCACATTCATCACATTGGCCATTCGGCCTTATCACACATATATATACGGGTTCACATTCATCACATTGGCCATTCGGCCTTATCACACATACGCATGTTCACATCCATAACAGTGGCCATTCGGCCTTATCACACATACGCATGTTCACATTCATCACATTGGCCATTCGGCCTTATCACACATATATATACGGGTTCACATTCATCACATTGGCCATTCGGCCTTATCACACATACGCATGTTCACATCCATCACATAAAATCCTGAATCAAAATATAAATTTTCATGTATTCACATCACAATTATCCAAATATACTTCGCGTACCACATATACTTTCACGTATACACACTGTCTTGGCTGAATCTACATCTATCATTTTCCAATATCACAATTTAGAATTCACGTATGGGTTTAATCAATAGCTTATGAGCAACTAAAACAAGTTTATCAAGGTTTACAACATAATCTCAAATTCAGAACAAGTTGTTTTTCTGAGCAATAGTCACTAAATTATTTATAACTGGAGCTACAAAACTCCAAATCACTTTCCGTTAATTTTTCCTGAATATAGACTCATATATCTTCCATCCATAAAATTTTCAGAATTTTAGGTTTGGCCAATCAATACCAGATTTTTCTTGAAGTTTCCCCTGTTTCACTATTTGACTAATCTGACCACTCTTCACTACGAATCAAATTTCTCATTTTACAGAATTCAAAATGTGTTGTATTTTATTTCATTTGAAACTAGACTCATTAAGGAGTCTAAGCATATAAATTTTATCTTATAACCATTTTTGTACAACTTATAATGATTTTCTAAAAACCGAACAGGGGATTTCGGAGTCATTCTGACACCGTCTCACACAACTTTAAATATCTCTTTATAGGAAATTTCTTTGCTCACAAGGTCTCTTTTATAAGAAACTAGACTAATTAAGCCTTGATTACATATTTTATGCAGCCTATAATTCCGCACCAACAATTTATAGTGATTTTCTAAAATCACGTTACTGCTGTTGTCCAAAGCAAATTATTACAATTTGCTCTTAAATTTCCAAGTCCAAACACTTATGAACTTACCATTTGAGTTTAAGACATATCATGGCCACATCATATCTTATTAAATCAACTCATTATGTCCTATTATGATTGAATTTACTCAACGTTTAATCACTTAAAACTTACCTCAGATGTTGTCGAACGATTTTGGCGGCTATTCGATCACTTTTTCCTTTCCTTTATCCAACTTTGGTCCTCTAAGCTCTTGAGCTAATTCAAACAAATTTAACTTATTAAAGTCTCATTATGCGAGCTTATGGCCGAATATGACAATGAATTTGATAGGTCATATGGCCACCTTTAGCTCAAATACAAAATGGTCATACGCATTTTTAATCACATTAAGCAATTTAGTACAATTAATCAAACATTTCCTCATGTGCACCTTTATGACCAAATACACACATCATTAACCTAATATCAATTAACTAAGCACTTAACAAATTCTCCTTGAGCCGATTGTCTAAGTCAAGATAGGATCATCATTATGCTTACCTATAGCCGAATGTACAACATCAATCTATGCATTCATTCGTGTGGCCGAACATGCATGTCTATGTTGAGGCCGATTGCATACTTAATACATTCTACAAGTATGGTCACTTGTATTGACCAAATACCATTTTGTTTCAAGTTCAAAACTTGGCTAATACACATATATGCAGTATTAAAACATCCTCTCCATTCCATCAATTCAACACATGCATTACTCATTAATATACAAAATTATATTCGGCCTTAGCACACCTCTTGCTGGCCGAATTTTTTCTCCATCTAGCAACATTTTATGTACTATGCCGAACCAAAAAGATCAAACACCTAGCTTAATCATTTCCAAAACACTTAACCGGCCTTTGACCAAGACTTTAAACAAAGTCTATGTTCGGCTATCACACATATGGGCATTATTAGTTCAAAGTTTTAACAAGATTAATTTCTTTGATCTTAACCTAAATGACAACCCCCATTGTTCATCTAGATTTAGCATGAAACAAACACCAACCAAGAAAACAACACCCATGGCCGAGTATCATCTTCATCACATAGCAAGATATAAACCATAGGCTAGGTAGAACTCAAACTAACATCAAAAATATGCATGAATCTCATGGAACAACATCAAACTTACCTTAGCCTAGCTACAAGCATGGCCGAATCTCTTCAACATTTCCTCCTCTTAAACACCAACCAACCGAACATGAAGCAAGAACTCCTTCCTTCTTCCTTAGAATTTTCGGCCAAAAGAAATGAAAGAGGATGAACAAATTTTCTTTTTTTTTCTTTTCTTCACTCACGGCAATGGGGGGGGACAATCACACACATCCTTTCTTTTCTTTTTTTTGTTTCTCATCCTACTAACACTAATATTTTATTGCCCATGCCCTTTATTTTATTAATCCTTACATAATGCACTACCCCAACATGTTTATGACATGTTTTTAGCCATAACATCTTGTCCACCCATGCTCTTTATTTTATTAATCCTTACATAATGCACTACCCCAACATGTTTATGACATGTTTTTAGCCATAACATCTTGTCCACCCATGCTCATGGCCGGCCACTACATATTAGGGGGGGAAAATTGACATGCAAGTCCTCCCTTTTGATTACATGCACTATTAGGTCCTTGTAGATTAGCCTATCACATTTCAAAAATGTCACCCTTAAGTCCTTTTGACTAAATTCACATGCAATTTACTAAATCGAAGCCTAAAACTTTCACACATTCATATTCACATATTTTAGACAATAATTATCATATTCAAATAATTTGGTGACTCAGTTTAGCGGTCCCGAAATCACTTTCCGACTAGGGTCACTTTAGGGGTGTCACAACTCTTCCCCCCTTTAGGGATTTTCGTCCTCGAAAATCTTACCGGTAAATAGGTTTGGGTATCGTTCTTTCATCGAGCTCTCGGTCTCCCAAGTAGCTTCCTCGATCCCGAGTTTGACCCATAACACCTTTACTAGCGGAACTCTTTTGTTTCGCAACTCCTTCACTTCACTAGCTAGGATACGCATCGGTTCTTCTTCATAGCTCATGTCGACTTGAATTTCAACCTCTGATGGGCTAATTATATGCGATGGATCAGATCGATAGCGTCGAAGCATCGAAACATGAAAGACATCATGAATCTTTTCAAGCTCCAGGGGCAAAATCAATCTATACGCAACCGGACCAACTCGTTCGGAGATTTCGTACGGCCCAATGAATCTTGGGCTCAACTTGCCCTTACGGCCGAACCTGAGTATCTTTTTCCAAGGTGAAACCTTAAGGAACACTTTGTCTCCCACCTGATACTCGATGTCTTTTCGTTTCAAATCTGCGTACGATTTCTGACGATCCGTGGATACCTTCAGACTTTCACGGATTACCTTTACTTTCTGTTCAGCATCTCTAATCAAATCAACTCCGAAAATTTTGCTTTCACCGAGCTCGGTCCAAAACAATGGTGTACGGCATTTACGACCGTACAAAGCCTCATAAGGTGCCATCTTAATACTTGATTGAAAACTATTGTTGTAAGCGAATTCAATCAAAGGTAAATACCGTTCCATGAACTACTGAACTCGAGGATGCAACATCTCAACATATCCTCAAGTATCTGAATTATCCGCTCGGATTGACCATCGGTTTGGGGGTGAAAACAGTGCTAAAATGCAACTTGGTACCCAGAGCTTCTTGCAATTTCTTCCAAAATCGTGAGGTGAATCTCGGATCTCTATCCGACACGATAGAAACAGGTACCCCGTGTAATCTCACAATTTGATAAACGTACAATTCAGCTAGTTTATCCAATGAAAAATCCGTACGTACGGGGATGAAATGAGCCGACTTAGTCAGTCTATCAACAATAACCCATATCGCATCCTTCTTACTTGCTGACAAAGGCAGTCCGGACACAAAGTCCATTGTGACTCGATCCCATTTCCACTCGGGTATCATGATCGGCTGAGTAATCCTGAAGACACTTGATGTTCCGCGTTCACTTGTTGACATATTAAACATCTCGAAACAAAGTCAGAGATGTCCCGTTTCATACCATGCCACCAAAATTGACGTTTCAAATCGTTGTACATTTTCGTACTCCCCGGGTGAATTGACATTCGGCTACAATGGGCTTCGTTCAGAATCATCGAAATGAGTTCCGAATTCCTTGGAACACACAAATGATTTCTGAACCTCAAACAATCATCATCATCAATTTGAAACTCCGATTCCTCGTTCGGAAAACACTTAGACCGTTTGCAACCAATTCATCATCGACTTTCTGAGCTTCACGAATTTGGTGAGTCAATAATGGTTTAGCTTTTAATTCAGCTACTAACACACTGTCTGGTAAAACAGACAAATGCACGTTCATCGCTCGTAAAGCAAACAATGACTTCCGGCTTAAGGCGTCCGCAACCACGTTAGCCTTTCCCGAGTGGTAATCAATGACAAGCTCATAATCTTTCAACAACTCAAGCCAACGTCTTTGTCGCAGATTCAAGGCTAGTTGAGTCATCAAATATTTGAGACTTTTGTGATCCGAAAATACATGGCACTTCTCACCAAACAGATAATGTCGCCATATTTTTAAAGCAAACACGATGGCAGCTAGTTCGAGATCATGGGTCGGATAATTCCTCTCGTGTGGCTTCAATTGTCTCGACGCATAGGCCACGACTCGACCTTCTTGCATCAATACGCGACCCAACCCAAGTAGGGATGCGTCACTATAAATGACAAACTCTTTACCTGATTCGAGTTGCACCAAAATTGGAGCTTCAGTCAAATGAGTTTTCAGTTGGTTGAAACTTTTCTGACATTTCTCCGTCCACTCGAACTTAACATCCTTTTGAAGTAGCTTCGTCATTGGTGTGGCTATCATCGAGAAACCTTTCACAAATCGTCGGTAATAACCGGCGAGCCCCAAAAAGCTCTGAACTTCAGTAATATTTCTCGGAGGTTTCCAGTCAAGTATGGCTGAAATTTTGTTCGGGTCAACTCGAATACCCGACGCGGATACCACATGACCCAAGAAGCTAACCTCTCTTAACCAGAACTCACACTTACTGAACTTAGCATATAACTGCTTATCCCGCAAAATTTGCAGCACTAGCCTCAGATGCTCAGCATGTTCGGTCTCATCTCTTGAATAGACCAAAATGTCATCAATGAACACAACTACGAACTGATCCGAATACGGTCTGAAGATCCGATTCATCAAATCCATAAATACCGCAGGGGCATTAGTGAGCCCAAACGGCATCACTAAGAATTCGTAGTGACCATATCTCGTTCTGAAGGCAGTTTTGGGAATATCTGGATCTCGAATTCGCAACTGATAATAGCCCGATCTCAAATCTATTTTGAGAACACTGAGGCTCCCTTCAGTTGGTCGAACAAATCATCGATGCGCGGCAACGGATATTTGTTCTTTATCGTCACTTTATTCAGCTGACGATAGTCAATGCACAACCTCATGGTTCCGTCCTTCTTTTCACGAACAATACTGGTGCACCCCAAGGTGAGAAACTTGGTCGAGCGAAACCTCTCTCCGTCAGTTCTTGTAACTGAGCTTTCAACTCCTTTAACTCGGTTGGTGCCATACGATACGGAGCTATCGAAATCGGCGTAGTCCCAGGTACAAGCTCAATACCAAACTCTACCTCCCGAACATGTGGTAAACCCGGTAATTCTTCCGGAAAAACATCCGGGTATTCACAAACCACCGGCACAGATTCGGGTTTCTTTTCTAATTCTTTGTCATCAAGCACATATGCAAGGTATGCTTCGCACCCTTTTCTTACATATTTCTGTGCCAACATTGCTGATATTACAGCTGGCATCCCCTCCAAGTCCGCAAACTCAATTCGGACTACTTCGTTATTTGCGCACCTCAAATCAATAGTCTTGCTCTTGCAATTCACAATCGCATCATGCGCAGTCAACCAATCCAACCCAAGGATAACATCAAATTCATCAAACGGCAAAAGCATCAAGTCCGCTGGAAAATAGGAACCTCGAATTTTCCAGGGGACATTTCTTACACACTTTGTCGACAAGCACGTAACGACCCAAGGGATTTGACACCCGAATTACAAACTCAGTAGACTCAATAGATAAAGTCTTACTGGATGCTAAGGTTTCACATATGTAAGAATGGGTAGAACCGGGGTCAATCAAAGCAATTACATTAGTATCAAAGAGGGTGAATGTACCGGTAATAACATCAGGCGAAGAAGCATCCTCGCGGGCACGTATAGCATAAGCTCTAGCAGGCGCACGGGCTTCGGATCTAGTTATATCATCTCTAGATCCTCTCTGACCACCACCAGCATTGCCCATATTTCCAGATGGTCTACCTCGAGCAGTGGTAGCACCCGGTCTCCCACTCTGATTTGCATTCTGTCCCGACAACCTCGGGCAATCTTTAATGAAGTGGTCCACTGATCCGCATTTGTAACAGGAGCGGTCAGGAAATCTACAACTCCCCGAATGCCATTTACCGCAATATCGGCATTTCGTCCTGTCTCGACGTTCATTCCCAACACTGGCGACCGAAGTGCCTCGTGTACCCACAGGGGGTCGATCACGATCTCGTCCAAAAAGGCCCGAAGTGCCTCTAAACTGGCCTGCATCATCTCGAAATCTCTTCGATGTCTGTTGAAGAGACCTCCCCGAGGATGTTTTACGAAACTCTCCAGTTCCCTCATCAACTCTTTGCTTTTCTTTTCTAAGCTCTTCGGCTTTACAAGCTCGTTCAACAAGTACCACGAACTCTTGTATTTCAAGAACGCCAACGAACATTTTTATATCTTCATTCAGCCCATCCTCGAAGCGTTTACACATAACAGCTTCGGACGAAACACATTCCCGAGCGTATTTGCTAAGTCTAACAAATTTTCGCTCGTAATCAGTAACCGACATGGAGCCTTGCTTAAGCTCAAGAAATTCCTTCCGTTTTTGATCAACAAATCTCTGACTGATATACTTTTTCCGAAACTCAGTTTGGAAAACTCCCAAGTTACTTGCTCTCGGGGCACAATAGAAGTCAGAGTACTCCACCAATAGTAGGCAGAATCACGTAGCAAGGAGATAGCACACTTTAGGCATTCATCGGGTGTACAAGATAGCTCATCGAGTACCCGGATAGTGTTGTCCAGCCAAAATTCAGCTTGCTCGCATCATCGCTATCCATAGCCTTAAATTCAGTAGCCCCATGTTTTCGGATTCTGTCAACTGGGGCTTATGTGACCTTATTTGGTCCGTTACCGGCGGTATTGTAGGTGCGGGGGTAGTATTTGTTCGGGAATGGAGGTTGTGGAACAGCCATATTAGTTCGAATGTATTGGTTAAACCAATCATTCATCACGCTATAGAATGCTTGTCTAGCTTCATCATTCTGATTACTAGCATTAGGTTGAGAGTTTGCCGGCACTGTCCCTTGTACGGGAGCAGGCGCTACACTCTCAAGATCATCAGCTACCTCTCGGTCACGATCGGGATCCATTACTATAAATAAACACATTTACAATTGTCGGAAATCACCACACTATCAAGTAATCACATAAAATGGCATGTATAGCTAGACCCAAAACATTACGGTAGTCCTAGAATCGACTAAACCGTAGCTCTGATACCAATAAAATGTAACACCCCGAACCCGAGACCGACACCGGAGTCGGACACGAGATGTTAACAAACTTTGAAAAATTTTCCAGACACTGCCCAGTCTGAGTACTAGTCGCTTCAAAAATCATATCTTGAGTTTCACAACTCAAAAATCAGTTTTGTGATTTTTCCCTGAAACTAGACTCATGTCCCCACCTATGGATTTTTTCTAGAATTTTTGGTCGGGCCAATTAGTACAGTTTATTAGTCAAAGTCTCCCATGTTACAGGGGTCGACTACACTGACCTTTTCCCATTACGACTGGGATATCTCTCTGCACAGAGCTTCAATACTGATCCCGTTTGTTTCTATGGAAACTAGACTCAGAGAGGAATCCATACATATATGGTATGACCCCTAATTATCTCTGGTAAATTTATAGTGAATTTCCAAAGGCGGAACAGTGAATCCAGAAACTGTTCTGGCCCTGTTACACAAGAACCCGAATATCTCTTTCTGTACTGTTCCTATAATTGTTTCGTTACTTCCATATGAAAGTAGATTCATCAAGGTTCGATTACATAATTTATTCACTATTTAATTCCACTCCTACGAATTCTTGTGATTTTTCCAATCCACACCACTGCTGCTATCAGCTTCTGTTTTCAAAGTGAACCTTACCTAATTTGGGGTTTCATGGACCAACTAGGGCCTTGTCATACATAAGCCCACATATGATCATACTTAGCCATTCTAGTGGCTGATCATTTGCTCAACACTTCCATTCCAACATAGTTACATCATGAAACCATCTATACATTCATAAATACGAATGGTCTAATGCCATACTCCACTTCTACAAGCCATTTTCGCATGGCTGTACACTTATACATTTCATAAAGTACTCGAAAGACAACAATGGGTAGTCCTATACATGCCATATCAAAATTCAACCAAAATAGTACCCAAAAGAGCCTTTGATAGTGTGGGCGACTTCGACTTCAAGATCCCGAGTCCGATAGCTGGAGAACCAAAAATCTATAAAACAGAGGAGCAATGTAACGAGTAAGCAATTTATGCTTAGTAAGTTTGAGCAAGGAATTCCAGCATGCACAAAGAATAGCACACATTTAGCTAAACGGAATATTTCATAATACGCAATTTAACGATATCAAACTTGCTTCACAACATTAATAACCCTTATGTACATACACAATAAACTAACTTGGCCGAAGGCCGGTAGCTCGTTTATCAACTGAGCGAACATTTATTGTAAGGGCTCAATTAAATTCAACACATACGTAACATATCCCCATATTGGGATGTTTTTCGAGTATTCGCTGGAATTTTACAGCAAGCTCATTCATTACCAAATCACGTACCTTCGGGATTTAACCGGATATAGCTCCTCGTTCAAATGCCTTCGGGACATAGCCCGGTTTTAGTAACTCACACAATGCCTTCGGGACATAACCCGGATTTAACAACTCGCACGAATGCCTTCGGGACTTAACCCGGATTTAATAACTCGCACGAATGCCTTCGGGACTTAACCCGGATTTAATAACTCGCACGAATGCCTTCGGGACTTAACCCGGATTTAGTATCTCGCACAAAGGCCTTCGGATCTTAATCCGGATATATTCACTTAGCACAAAGCCTTCGGGACTTAGCCCGGACAGCATTCAATTAATCATGCACATCTAACAATAATTCATAGCACATTCATATTTCATTTTCGTTTACGAAACTCAAACACAAGGCACATATTGTCCTTGCACATTCGGCTCAATAGCCACACATAGAGCATGATTTAATCACATCGAAATTTAAGATCTCTTACTCAAGAACTTACCTCGGGTGTTGTCGAACGATTCCGCTAGCTATTCAACCACTTTTTCCTTCCCTTTATCGGTTTTATTTCCCCTTTGCTCTTGAGCTTAATCAAACAAATAAATTGATTTCATCATTTTAGGCATCAAAAGATGAACACAAGGCACTTAGCCCATATTTATACATTAGACATTAAAGTCTCATACATGCAAAAATCATGCATCAACACAACATATTAGCTAATTTCTTTCCCCTTGGCCGAATATGCATGTCCATTTTTGGGGTCGATTTCAACACTTAATACACACATATACACACTAGTAAAGCATCCTCCCCCTTTTCATCGATTTAACACATGCATTGCTCATCAACATGCAAAGTTACATTCGGCCTTAGCACACATCTTGCTAGCCGATTCTTCTCCCTTTAGCAACCAATGCACATATGTGCTCACACAAAAATGCTAAAAAGGAGGTTCAAGAATCATCAAGCCATCATCACATGCATCATTAACAAGCTTCATATTTTGCATGCAATGGCATTAACACAACCTCCACCTAGGCCGAATCTTAACTTATCCTCATGCCTCATCACCACAACATCAAACACCAACCAAGAATGATGCATCCATGGTCAAGTGCCATTTCCATCACATAGCAAGATTTAGACCATGGGCTAGGTAGAACTCAAGCTAACAACTAAAACATGCATGCATCTCATGGAACATCATTAAACATACCTTGGCCTAGCTACATGCATGGCCGAATCTCTTCACCTTTCTTCTTCTTTCCTCCTTAAAATTTTTGGCCAAGGATGAACCAAAGGATGAGAAATTTTTTCTTTGTTTTTCTTTCTAATTTAGGCTAAAATGGAGGTGAGAAAGGATGAACACAAACTTTTCTCCTTTCTTCTCTTGAGCTCACGGCAATGGGGGGACAAACACCACACACACATTTTTTTTTCTTTTGTTTTCCATTTCTTTATTACCCATACTCCTTATTTTATTCTTCCACTAACAAAACATGTTTCATGACATGTTTTGCCCATCCTTCCTTGTCATGGCCGGCCACTACTCATTAGGGGGGAATTTGACATGCAAGTCCCCCCTTTGTCCACATGCACTAGTAGGTCCTCACACATTGACCTATCACATTTTAGAATTTTCTCACATAAGTCCTATTGACTAAATTCACATGAAATCAACCCAATTGAAGCTTGAAATTTTCACACATTCATAATTACATATTCTACACAATAAGTATCACATTCAAACATTTCGGTGACTCGGTTTAGCGGTCCCGAAACCACTTCCCGACTAGGGTCAACTTTGGGCTGTCACATAAGTTCTTAAGAAAACAATTAGTAGGTCATTTATATGTTTTATCAATGTTTACAACATATACTCAAGTTCACAACAAGCTGTCGTCCTGAGCAACAGTCACTAAATTATTTATAACTGGATCTACGAAACTCCAAATCAATTGACATTAATTTTCCCTGAAAATATACTCATATATCTTCTATCCATAAAATTTTCAGAATTTTTGGTTTGGCAAATCAATACCAGATTTTTCTTAAAGTTTCCCCTGTTTCACTATTTGACTAATCTGACCACTCTTCACTACGAGTCCAATTTCTCATTGTACAGAATTCAAAATATGTTCTCGTTGATTTCATTTGAAACTAGACTCATTAAGGAGTCTAAGCATATAAAATTTATCTTATAACCATTTGTTTACAAATTATAATAATTTTCTAAAAACAGAACAGGGGACCCCAAAGTCATTTGATTCTGTCCCATGCCACTTCAAATATCTCATTATCAGCAATTATTTTGCTTGCACGGTTTATTTTATAAGAAACTAGACTCATTAAGATTTATTACATAATTTATTCAGCTTCTAACTCAACTCCCACAATTTATGGTGATTTTCCAAAATCATGTTACTGCTGCTGTCCCAAGCAGATTTATTACAAATTTACTCTTTCACACATTCTTTGCATTCATATTATTTAAACATGTATATCACCAATCAATTTCATCACATATCTATACTTTTACTTAAGCATAATCTCAATACAATACATCATGCTCAATGATTCGCACACAACCATTCAAATTACCAATTATAAGGTGGTTCCGCACGTAGCCCACCCTTATAGATAATTTACGATGGTTTTACCCTTACTCACATATATGACATAGGCATTTTCACCTATGCTTCTCAATTCATATTTGTGATTCAATTCCAATCGATCTAACATGCATAAGTACATATCGCATACCTGGCCAACTTAATGTATTGAACGAATTCAATTGTCGATTTAACACAAGGTCTCATAGTTGAACATAAACATGAAACCATTTCTCATATGTTCGATTCATATCAATCATCAAATTCATTTAATTCACATGTACATAATTAGGTTGCTCGTACCTAAATAATTTACTTTACGGAATGAATCCACATATCGTATTAGCCCATAGTCTTATAGCACCACACTTTTAATAGTTCACTGGCAATTTGCCTGTTAGGTAATAACCTGATTTCATCACCGGCCATAAGCCTGCTAGACCTTTAAGTCTGAATTCATTCACCGGCATTTCGCCTGCTAGGCTTGAAGCCCAATATCATTTCACCGGCATTATAGCCTGCTAGGCCCGAGGCCCGATATTATCTCACCAGCATTATAGCCTGCTAGGCCCAAAGCCCGATATCATTTCACCGGCATTATAGCCTGCTAGGCCCGAAGCCCGTATATCACATTTCGATAAACAATTCACTTGTTCTTTCACACTTTCATAACTTATACTTCAATTACGTATAACTGAAATACATATCTATGAACAAAGATTTTCATCCTTTCAACCACATAGGGTTTAATTTCCACATTGGAACACATATCTTAGTACATCATTTAATAGTATCAAAGTCGACTAGATATGCTAGTCACATACAGCTCATAACTTTAATTTAATATTCATTCAACACAAAGAACATATGTATATATATACATATATACAATCAAACATTTCTTAATTATGATTATTCAACTCTTAAGCATATAAGATGATCAAACACAAACACTTAAAAACTTACCTTGGATTTTATCGAATAACTACGGATTGACTAATCGACTAATTTCGCTTTCCCTTTATCCAAAATTGGCTCCTTATGCTCTTGAGCTTGAATTAAACAAATTTAACTTATTGTTAATCAACTAATCAAGCATGGTATCATGAGTATATTCGGCTTTCACACATTTTAATCATAGTAATAATCATGCACATTAAAATCAAAGTGCAATTAATCCCATACACAAAAATATACGACACTTCATTTCCTTCTACTTATATACACGTATCACATAAGACCATTTCATACTTTCTATCACCTAAATAAACAAAAAAATTTCCAATTAATTTCTTAAGTCCACATTCGGCATCTATATCCACAAAAACACATTAGCCGATTACTATAAATCATCTAAACGTTTTTCACTTAAATCACACATACATATCATGCTAGCACATAACACCATGGTTTTGTCCTAATTTGGACAGCCAATAATTTACAGTATTCAGCAGCATATTAATTAGCTAAGCACCATAAATTTGTCCTAATTTGGACAGCCAATAATTTATAGCATTACAGCAGCAAATTAATTAATAATAAACTATCTTAAGTTCAATTTTAACTCCCTCATGCAGTAACCGAACAGCATGCAAGTTAACTTCCAACATTCGGTCAAAGTATTTAAATAAAAGAATATGCATGCTAAATTTCCAGCATTTGGACAACATTTCAACTTGAAATTTTCCAGCTTTTCACCTTCAATATTTCGAATATTCAAAAGCAAAAAGAAGAGTACAACTAATCAATTAAAATTTTTGAACATAATTCAAGGTATATGTTCAACTGAACATTCATGTTAACTCATAATCAATAAGGTATTAAGTAGAAAATAAAAACACTATTAGCATGCATGCTATCTACATACAACAACCATTCAACTTCCATCTATTATCAACTCTCAATACACAAAACATCAAAAACAACATCAAAGAAATATAAACATCCATGACCGAATGTCATCTTCATCAATTTACAAAAATTTTGCCATGAGCTAACTTCTATACTTGATGACCACTTCAAATATACAAAGATTTTCAATGAATGAGCATTAAACATACCTTAATCTATACATTCCTCATAGCCGAATGCCTTAGCTTCATTTTCTTTTCTTTTCTTTATGGTTTTCGGCAATAATTGGGAGAAAGGATGGGTGTAACTTTGTTTTTATCACCATTTTCTATTATAAAAATTCATATTTCATCCTATTAATCTATTAAACATTTAATTCTTTAATATAAAAGACATGAAATGCCCATCATCCACTAACTATTATAATGCTAAAATAAAATGCATATATTATTTGCACCATACTTAAGTTATAATATAAAATGCACATATTGCTTATCATTCCCATCATGGCCGGCCATTACAACTAAAGTGGTAAGTTTGACATGCAAATCCTCTTATTTTGCACTACAATTTATTTGGCCACTACAAATTAACCTATCACATTTTCAAGAATTTTCTCATAAGTCCTATTTCATAATTTCACTGACAAATGACAAAATCAAAGCATGAAATTTTCACACATGAACTTTCACATATAATAAGCATAGAATATAACATCTAATTATTTTTGTGAATCAGTTTTGTGGTCCCGAAACCACTTTTCGACTAGGGCCAAATTAGGGCTGTCACACAATTTGGCAGAATCGGAACACGACTCACACGGGTAGAACACTGATAAACCGTAAATTATACATATTTTTACCCCATGTATAATGCATTTTATGAATGATTTCTCATTATAATTGGTGAATTCGATGCTCTTAATACTTTAATTTCATGTTTTATACTTAGGAGAGCATAGAAGAGCGAAAGGAACGAGAAACGGGACAAAAAAAAGAGAAAATGGGCCAAAGTACGAAATCAACATGGCCTGGACCTCCTCACACGGGCAGACCACACGACCGTGTCAATCTGGAAGAATTGGAGCACGACTCACACGGGCATAGCACACGCCCGTGCCATTCTAACAATCTCGAACACGGCCTAAAGTAATCACACACGGGCATGTACCTGTCGAGCCCAAGTTAAGTCCAATTCGAAAAAGGCCACTTTTGAGTGCTTCTAAGCATTCCAAAGCCTATAAATACACCCTAGAAGAGAAGAAAAAGGGAGACGGGGAAGGGGGTAAGGAATTACCCCAAGGAAGCCAATTGATCCATCTCAGAAGCCAGATTCATCATCAAGGCTGAAGATCTCTCCTCAATTTCCCTTCAGGAGTTTTGGGTTTTCTTTATGTTTTGTATTCTTTATCCTTATGAGATGTTTTCTTATTTAGTTATGAACTAAATCCCTTAAATACCTAAAGAGGAATGAAACCTAAGACGAATCTTGTTATTATTTTCTGAATCGTATGATAAATATTTAACTTGTTCTTAATTATGTGTTCTTAATTCTTGTTTTGATATCCTAGGATACTGTTTTAAGACATGCTCTTATTCAAAGGAGGAATAGACCCTGTCTAAGAGTACTTTTGTCATAATTAAGCGGACTTAATTGTGCGCCTAGAAATAGGGTGACAAGATTTTGCCAGATTAGGGTGAAACCTAATAAGGGGATCCATAGATCGAGTTAATGCAACCTTAGAGTGTTAATTAGAGAAAAGTCTCAGTTATTCAATCTAGAGATTCGACGTTATTAGTCTTGAATAGGGATAATAACATAACTTAGGGATCTCTACGGAATAAGTTGAATGAATAAATCATCCAATTCAGAGCCAGAATAACAAGTAAAGTCTACGTGGATTTTTCCTTCGGTATTGTCTCAAGTCAATCAATTTTCCTAAAAGCAATTCCCCAATTCTTTTCTCTGTGCATTCTTAGTTTAGATAATTAGTCAATTAAAACAAAACCCCATTATTCTTAGGCTAGATAATAAAAAGATAGTCATTACTAGTACTTTTAGTTCATTTGAGTTCGACAATCCGGTTTTGCTAAAACTATACTACTGTTCGATAGGTACACTTGCCTACATCGCGATAATAGTTAGTTCAAGAAAGAGTAATTATAAATATTTAAAACCTATCACGAAACCATGCGATCAAGTTTTTGGTGCCGTTGCTGGGGAACTAAAATATTAGGAACGCTCAATTTTTATTACTTTAGCCATTTATTTTTCTTGCAATTTAATTTAATTTAATTATTATTTATTAATTTACTTTTTCTTTCTCTTAGCAGGTTTTTATAGTTTATGATTAGAAGAAACCCGTCGAGACCATTACTTTTTTATGAAGAAATTGATCGTACAGGTCGTAGAAATCAAAGAGAAATAAGGCGGAGCTTACGATACACAGAGAACGAACAAGAAGACGATACTCAACCCCCAATCGAAGAGATGGCTGAAAAATAAGGCAATCAGCTACCTCCTGCAATTGCGGCTAATCAAAATCCTGCTCCACGCACTATGTATGATTATGCTAAACCTTCTTTAACAGGAACTGAGTCTAGCATAGTTAGACCGGCTGTAGCTGCAAATACTTTTGAACTAAAACCTAACATAATTCAAATGATACAGCAGTTTGTTCAGTTTGATGGTTATTTCTTTTTTCATTGAGGAACAAAGTTAAACAGTGGTTAAACTCGTTACCACGAGGGTCAATTACTACTTGGGAACAAATGACTGAAAAATTTTTACTGAAATACTTTCCACCGACTAAAACGGCTAAATTACGTAATGATATCTCTTCTTTTGTGCAGATGGATTTAGAAACACTTTACGATGCATGGGAGAGATACAAGGACTTACTAAGAAGGTGCCCTCACCATGGGTTACCGCTTTGGCTTCAAGTATAAACATTCCACAATGGTCTAAATCCCTCGACTCGGCAAATGGTTGATGCAGATGCTAGCGGAACCATCAACAATAAAACACTGGAAGATACCTATGAGTTTATAAAAGAGATGTCACTAAATAACTATCAGTGGCAAGTTATGAGGACAAATTCAACAAAAACAGACGACGTTTATAATGTCGACTCAGTTACTATGCTATCAAATCAGGTAGAACTTCTCAATAAAAAGATTGATAGTTTTCTTAGTTGTACGCAGGTACATCCAGTAATGAGGTGTGACTTAAGCGGAGGAGGTGTGTATACAGAATATCAATCCTTCAATCCCACAACCGAAGAGGAACAAGTCAACTACATGGATAACAATAACTTTAGATCTCAAAATAATCCATACAGTAATACTTATAATGCAAGTTGGAGGAACCACCCAAATTTCTCCTAGGATAGTCAATGGAATCAAAAGCCATAAAATCTTCAACAGCTACCTTATCAACAAGAGAAGAAATTGAACCTTGAGGAGATGCTCTCAAAATTCATATCAGTGTCAGAAACCCGTTTCTAAAATACCTAGGTAGCACTTAAAAATCAACAAGCATCGATCCAAGGACTCGAAACTCAGATAAGCCAGCTTTCCAAACTAATCTCGGAAAGACCATTAGGAAATTTATTTAGTAATACCAAATCAAGAGAGCATGTCAAAGTAGTTACACTAAGGAGAGGGAAAGTGTTAGCAGAATCTGAAAAGAAGTTAGCACAAGAAGCTGTGGAAAGCGAAAGGAGGGAAGAAAAACCCGAAAATAGTGACAAACCAGTGCCAGAGGAATATACACCACCGGTTCCATACCCAGCAAAATTAAAAAAAGATCGCATTGATGCACAATTCGGTAAGTTTCTTGAACTTTTTAAGCAATTACATATCAACTTACCTTTTTTTGAAACCATCTCGCAGATGCCTACCTACGCAAAATTTTTGAAGGAGCTTCTAAAAAATAAAAGGAAGTTCGAGGACTTATTTATAGTAGAACTCAATGAGGAGTGCTCCGCCATACTCCAAAACAAGCTGCCAACCAAACTAAAAGATCTAGGAAGTTTTACTATCCCTTGCTTAATTGGTAATCTAAATGTTGAAAAAGCACTAGCTAATTTAGGCGCTAGTATTAATTTGATGCCATATAAAATGTTCAAACAACTTGGTCTTGGGGAACCTAAACCTACTAGGATGAATATTCAATTAGCCGATAGATCTATTAAATATCCTAGGAGTATTATAGAAGATGTACTAGTAAAAGTAGATAAATTTATATTCCCTGTTGATTTTGTTGTACTTGACATGGATGAAGATGTGGAAGTACCTTTAATTTTAGGGCGCCCATTCCTAGCCACTGCTAGAGCTGTGATTGATGTGGGTGAAGGTAAATTGGTATTTAGAGTAGGTGACGAAGAGATGATCTTTAAAATTTATGATGCTATGAGATTCTCTAGGGAACAGGATGATTCATATTATTTTATTGACTCTATTGATCATATTACTCAAGACTCTTTTCAGGAAATTGTACAAGAGGAGATGACAGAACCGTATCCAGCTCAAGACAAGGAGACAAGTGAGGAACCTAATGACCATTCGTCAAGACAAGTAGAATATGAGGGTATTAAGATAAACGATGAACTTAAGCAAAAACACTATATTGAGGAGCCTCCCAAACTGGAACTTAAACAATTACCAAACCATTTAGAATATGCATTCCTTGGAAATAATTTTACATTACCAGTTATTATTGCTTCTAATTTGCAACCCAAGGAGAAAGAGGAATTAATCCAAGTATTAAAAGAACATAAGAAGGCCATAGCATGGAAAATTTTTGACATTAAAGATGAATACAAACCGTGTGTGCAAGCTTAAAGACGTCTGAACCCCAACATGAAGGAAGAAAAGCCGAGGTAATTAAACTTCTAGATGCTGGAATTATTTATCCTATTTCTGATAGTTCTTGGGTAAGTCCAGTGCAGGTTGTCCCTAAAAAAGGAGGCATGACGGTTGTGACCAACGAGAAGAATGAATTAATCCCAACAAGAATAGTTACAGGGTGTAGAGTTTGCATAGACTACAGGAAACTGAATGATGCCACAAGAAAAGATCACTTCTCCTTGCTATTCATTGACCAAATGTTAGAAAGGTTATCCGGACACATGTATTACTGCTTTCTAGATGGACTATCTGGTTACTTTCAAATCCCAATAGCTCCTGAAGATTAGGAAAAGACGACATTCACATGCCCATATGGTACGTTCGCTTATCGTAGAATGCCTTTTGGATTATGTAATGCTCCTGCTACTTTTCAGCACTGTATGATAGCCATATTTGACGAACTCGTGGAAGATATCATGGAAGTCTTCATGGATGATTTTTTGATATTCGGTAACTCTTTCCATCTCTGCCTTAAAAATTTAAAATGAGTTTTAATAAGATGTGCGGAAACAAACCTTGTGCTTAACAGGGAGAAATGTCACTTCATGGTTCAAGAAGGTATTGTATTAGGGCAAAAAATTTCTAGTAAAGGGATTGAGATAGATAAATCTAAAATAGAAACAATCAAAAAATTACCACCTCTTAGTTCAGTTAAGGCTATTATAAGCTTTTTAGGACATGTTGGTTTTTATAGAAGATTTATTAAGGTTTTTTCTAAAATAGCTAAGCCTTTGACTAAATAGCTAGAAAAATATATACCTTTTAACTTCGATCAGGAATGTTTAGAAGCATTTAATACTTGAAAGGATAAATTAATTAATGCTCCAATCATAATTAATGCTCCAATCATAATTGCACCTGATTGGAACTTGCCATTTGAACTAATGTGTGATAAGAGTGATTTTGTAGTAGGTGCAGTATTGGGACAGCGAAGAGACAAGCATTTTCAATCTATCTATTACTCCAGCAAAACCTTAACGGCTGCACAAGAAAACTATACTACTACGGAAAAAGAGTTGCTAGCTGTGGTTTTTGCATTTGATAAATTTCGATCATATCTCATATTGTCTAAAGTTTTTGTTTACACTGACCATTCCGCCCTTCGTTACCTTTTAACTAAAATCGATGCAAAACCTCGACTCATTCGATAGATTCTCCTATTGCAGGAATTTGACTTGGAAATTCAGGACAACAGAAAATCTCGCGGCTGATCATCTGTCCTAGCTCGAGAAATCCAATACTAAAGAACTAGATGACGTGGAAATAAATAATTTGTTCCCTGAAGAACAATTTTTTACTATATCTAACTTCGAGGTACCTTGGTTTGCAGACATCGCAAATTTTTTTAGCTACTAAGATTATCCCAAAAGGGTTAACACACCAGCAAAAGAAGCAATTCTTTAATGATGTGAAAAACTACTTTTGGGACGATCCATTTCTGTTTCACAGATGTGCAAATCAAGTCATCAGAAGATGCGTTACAAGATCAAAAATATCAAAAATATTGGAACACTGCCACGCAGGGCCAACCGGAGGACATTATGGTGGAATTAAGACCGCACACAAAATACTTGAATCAGGTTTTTATTGGCCTTCGTTATTCAAAGCCGCTATCAGGTGTGTTACTTTATGTGACAAATGCCAACGAACAGGTAACATATCTAAACGTGATGAAATGCCTCAAAACTATATGTTTTCTTATGAAATATTTGACGTTTGGGGTATCGATTTCATGGGCCCATTCCCCAGTTCATTCAGAAATAAATACATTTTAGTAGTAGTTGACTACATGTCCAAATGGGTAGAAGCCCAAGCTCTACCTAATAATGATGCTAAAGTGGTAGTACATTTCCTTAAAAAACTCTTCTCAAGATTTGGAACACCTAGAGCAATTATCAGTGACAGGGGCACTCATTTTTGTAGTACCCAATTTGAAAAACCCTTAAGAAATACGGAGTTCATCATAGAACAGCCACCCCATACCATCCTCAAACTAATGGACAAGTTGAAGTAGCAAACCGAGAACTCAAACGGATCCTTGAAAAATAGTAGAATCAAACAGAAAAGACTGGGCATCAAAAGTAGACGATGCCTTATGGGCTTACAGAACTGCTTTTAAGACTCCTATAGGGACATCACCTTATAGACTTGTTTATGGAAAAAGTTGTCATCTACCATTCGAACTACAGCATAAAGCTTTTTGGGCTATTAAATTTCTAAACCTTGATCCCGAACTTGCAGGAAAAAATAGGTTGATGTAGTTGAACGAGCTAGATGAATGGCGAGCCAATGCATACGAAAATTCACGCCTATATAAGGAAGCAACAAAGCGGCGCCATGACATTCGTTTAAAGTAACAGAATTAATTTGAAGTTGGAGATCCCATTTTACTATACAACTCAAGACTCAAATTGTTTCTCGGGAAACTCAAATCACGATGGTCAGGACCCTTCATAATTCAAGCTATTCATCCATATGGCACAATAGAGGTAAGTCACCCATCATACGGTACTTTCAAAGTAAATGGACACTGTTTCAATCTTTATAATGGTGATAATTTTAAAGTCGATGGAGAGGAGCTACGACTCCACAAACTGCCCTGAATATACCAACAAGGTAACAGTCGATCTTAGACTATAAACAAGATCTTCTCGGGAGGCAACCTGAGTACTAACAATTTTAAATTATTTTAAATTCAAGTTTTAAACATTTAGGTCACTAATAGGGTATTTGAAGCACAGGTTCCCAACTCCACACGGCCGATCACACTGCCGTGCTTAAGGCCGTGTGACCAGCATGGATGGGAACACGACTGTGTGATACGGCCGTGCGAAAACAAGGTAAAATATTTCCCCAAAACACGGGATGTGATAAATCCCCACGGCCGTGCGACATGGCCGTGGGTGAAATTGATAGGTGAACACGGGCGTGGGAATGGAAAAACACGGGCGTGCCAGGGGTAAGGCTCTATTCTGTTTCTTCGACAAGGGCAGGAGACACGCCCGTGCCATTAAGCCATGGACAATAATACACGGGCATGGTACCCTAACACACGGGCGTGGGAGAAGCGAACAAAGCTAGGCACGACCATGCGATATGGCCGTGTGCCACACACGCCCAAGACACACGGGCGTGGGATAGTAGCCGGGCACGACCTCAATCAAAAAATTCGAAAAACACGAGCTCACCTTTAGAGTACACGGGCGTGGCCGTGTGGCCCTCCCCTATATAAGCAAACCACTGTTCATCTTCTTCCCCCTTGCAAAACCCTAACCGAAATCTCCCCTTCTCCACTCCCTGATCCCTATTTCCAGCCACCACTACCCTCTCGTCCAGTTCATGCGGCGGCTTCATATGCTGACATCTCTGAACGCTTCACCCTATTCGAGCAGTAGTATTTTCAATGATTTGACAACATTGATGCTACTCTATAGCAGATTTGTCAGCACCTCCACATCTCATTGCCAGTCCCACCTCACGAACCATCTAGCGATGAAGATGTTTAGAAGTATTTATTTATTATTTTATGTTTTTAATTTTTATTGAAATTACTTTTTATTTTTTTAGATTTTAGAATTTTATTTTTTTAATTATTAATTTCAGTTATTTTTTTCGAGTACTTATTCTTCCTAATATCCCTTAAAAAGTTCCTAATTTTATCACAGTTATATAGAGCTCTTAAGCTCATCATCACATAGGAACTACAACTCCACCAGGAAAGGTTCCCCACGACTGCCATGTCCTACTTGACCACGACCATAGCTACCACTAGATATAATATTCTTTTGGCGCAGGACTTATAGCCTAATGAACCTCTACGACCGTCGGAGTATCCTCCTCCACTCCCAAACCGATCACTCTCCAAAACTTTAGTTCGAGGAATTCATCATACAGGAAGTTTCACTTCTCTCCCTATCTTATTTTTATACTCTAACATCTATCTTTGTACATTGAGGGCAATGTACATCTTAAGTGTGGGGGGTATTTATTTCATTATCAGAAAAATCCCTGAATAATCACCCTGTTCTTTTGAAAAACTCACATATCATATTTAGGATAAATTTTAATTGATTTATGATTTTGATTGATATATCTTGAATTAACACATAGGCATTTATGCATCGATTGTTTTAAACTTTAAGACAATAGAGAATCAAGCATGATGAATTGATTTTTAAGAATTCAAAATCTTAGGCTGTTTCCCCAAGTCTAGGTATTACTTTAAATTGGAATTCACGAGTCTAAACATCAAAAAGCCATAATTTTGTGAGATTTTTGAGCCTTTTGAGCATCTATTCGTCCTTTCGTGCTCACTTTTATTATTGCTTTGAGTACGTTAGTATTGAACTGTTATTCTAGAGCTTGTTTGATTATGTATGTCGAGACCACACTATTTGATTTAATATATCAAAATGTTTAAGGCACTTAGGATTAACCCACTCATGCCATGAAAAGCCTACCTCCACGATTAACCCCTAGTAAACCCCCTTGAGCCTAACAAATTATTTCTTGTATTACCCTTAATATTAACCTTTAACCCATTATTGTTGAAATCCCCTAAATTAATCCCTATTTTTGTCGATATTTGAGTTGAATGGATTGCCTAGCTATGTTTTGTTCTTGATATTTAGTCTATATTATTTAATTTGTTCTTAAAAAAAACTATGCATGCATATTTATAATTTCATATTCTGAGAGAAGCTCTATTGTACGCAAGTGAAGATTAACTTTTTTTTCTAGTTAGGCAACTTTTCAATTCAATCTCGATTCTAACCCTTTCTTTCAGCTTGTGACCACACCCCCTAACCAAGCCTCATTACAACCCTCTAAAGACCTTTTGATTGATGTATCATCTTAAATTATAGTGTTGGAGATTTGAGTTTCATGCAAGCCAATGGTAATGACTTTTCATTATTGACTATTGAGTGCTTCATTTATTGTCCTTAAACACCTCGAGTGATTCGAGTGAACATTTAGTGAGGATGTGAAACTCGGTGATATTCTGAATCAAAGGTAACTACTTAGACGAAGGGAAGCACCTAAGTTTGAATGACTAAATACTCAACTTGGAATGCTTGACACTTTTATGTTCTTTTAGTTGAATTCTCAATGTATGATTACCTATGGATTATTTTGAGAAATTATCGATAAGAATTATAAGTTGAGGAGAAATTACTTTGATTATGAGTTGAGAATTTTGCTTGAGGACAAGAAAATGCTTAAGTGTGGGGGTATTTGATAAACCGTAAATTATACATATTTTTACCCCATGTTTAATGCATTTTATGGATGATTTCTCATTAGAATTGGTGAATTCAATGCTCCTAATACTTTAATTTCATGTTTTATACTTAGGAGAGCATAGGAGAGCGAAAGAAACCAGAAACGGGCCAAAAAAAAAGAAAATGGGCCAAAGTACGAAATCAACACGGCCTAGACCTCCTCACACGGGAAGGCCATACAGCCGTGTCAATCTGGCAGAATTGGAGCACGACTCACATGGGCATAGCACACGCCTGTGCCATTCTAACAAGCTCGAACACGGCCTGAAGTAATCACACACGGGCGTGTCCCTGCCGAGCCCAAGTTAAGTCCAATTTAGAAAATGCCACTTTTGAGGGCTTCTAGGCATTCCAAAGCCTATAAATACACCCTAGAGGAGGAGGAAAAGGGAGACGGAGAAGGGGGTAAGGAATTATCCCAAGGAAGCCGATTGATCCATATCAGAAGCCGGATTCATCATCAAGGCTGAAGATCTCTCCTCAATTTCCCTTCAGGAGTTTTGGGTTTTCTTTATGTTTTGTATTCTTTATTCTTCTGAGATGTTTTGTTATTTAGTTTTGAACTAAATCCCCTAAATACCTAAAGGGGAATGAAACCTAAGACGAATCTTGTTATTATTTTCGGAATTGTATGATAAATATTTAACTTGTTCTTAATTATGTATCTTAATTCTTGTTTTGATATCCCAGGATATTGATTCAAGACATGCTCTTATTCAGAAGAGGAATAGACCCTGTCTAATAGTACATTTTTCATGATTAAGCGGAATTGATTGCGAGCCTAGAGATAGGGTGACAAGATTTTACAGAATTAGGGTGAAACCTAATAAGGGGATCCATAGATCGAGTTAATGCAACCCTAGGGTGTTAATTAGAGAAAAGTCTCAATTATTCAATCTAGGGATTAGACGTTATTAGTCTTGAATAGGGATAATAACATAACTTCAGGATCTCTACGGAACAAGTTAAATGAATAAATTGTCCGATTTGGAGTCAGAATAACAAGTGAAGTCTAGGTGGATTCTTCCTTAGGTATTGTCTTAATTCAATCGTTTTTTCAAAAGTAATTCCTTAATTCTATTTTCTGTGAATTCTTAGTTTAGACAATTAGTTAGTTAAAACAAAATCCCCTTATTCTTAGGCTAGATAATAAAAAGACAGTCATTACTAGTACTTTTAGTTCATTTGGGTTCGACAATTCGGTCTTGCTAAAACTATACTACTATTCGATAGGTACACTTGCCTACATCGTGATAATAGTTAGTTTCAAGAATGATTAATTATAAATATAAATAACTTACCTGCCAGAAAATTACGATCAGGTATGCATGAGTAATGAGCTCGATTAGAAAACATGATTTGAGTTGATGGTAATGAGTAAGTCTAATTTATACTTACCTTTGAGCTATGAGCATAATTGGTAAATGGTGAAGTTGTCGTTATATATATATTTATATGCAACTTACTAAGCTTTATGCTTACTTTCTTTCTTTTCCCTTTTCTTTTAGTACTACCATTTGCTCGAGGATCCTTTGAATTTAGAGATATCGATCATACTATCAGCCGTAATATTCGATATAGTTGGATTTATATTTTTGATTATGGTATGTATAGGGCTAGACCAGGGAGTTGTATTATTGAGAATTGTTTATGTATATTGGCTTAAGATAAAAGCCCTTCATTTTGTATTGAGCCTAGATAATGGCTATTATTCATTTTGACAAATGTATATGATGTTCCTACTATGGATAAATTGATGTCTTTTGGGATGGAATTAGCATATTGAAATGATCTTGTGTAGGTTGTGCAAATTGGGTAAAAAATGGCTTGGAAGACAGCCTAGTTTGTCCATACGGGCAAGAAAGACGGGCGTGTGTTTAGACTATGACACATGGCTCACCCTTATAGGGTGTGTTATGGCCGTGTGTCCCCCTGCACTTAAATTTTTAAATTAGTATCGTCCACATTTAGGCCACACGGGCATGTGCCATAGCCGTGTCTATAAGTGAGAATTGCCCACGGGTAGGCCACACAGGCGTGTGTAATGGCCGTGCCCTAAAATCAATGTCACAAACAGGCTGAGGACATGGGTCTGTCCTGAGTCACACGGGCGTGTGGAGCCCTAAAGCTTGGATTTCACCAAGTTTTTCCTAAATTCTCAGTTAAGTCTAAATTGTCTCAAATGTATGTTTTGAGCCTCGTAAGCCCATTTAAGGAACGAATTGCTTATGAAAGTAAAATTTTTAACCAAATTATCAAAATTTTACGGCCCAGTTTTGTATAACTGATTGAGTCAATCCAAGTAACACCTCGAACCATGTCCCGGCGTCAGATATGGGTGAGGGGTGTTACATAATCTTTTGGATAAGTGTTTTGGTTAGGGTTCTTGTTAATTTGATTGGTAAGCGATTAACCAAAATTTGTGATTGAATATAGGTTGTAGTGCTCATGGGCTATTTGCATACTTTCGTAAACAAGGTGTGTAAACACAATCTAAACTGTGGAAATCGACAAAAGTCGGAATAAGCAAACGATGATACTACACGGGTGTGCGCTCGCTCGTGTGGTGGTTTGTGTGACTAAATATGGGTGTTTGATTGTTGAGGCCAACCATGAGAGATTTCATGGGTCGAGGCCGTTTTGGGATATTTCGGGCCGAACTGGGCCGTGTGGGCCAACAGGCATATGGATTCCACACAGGTAAACTGCACGAACATGTGGAAAATATTAGGCTAGGCTGTGTAATCCACATAGCCAAGGCCATTTCTAGGCTATGTGGGTCACATGGGCCTGCATTATGGGCCCTGGGCCCATTTTTATTGTTTGACTGTTAAAGTTGCACAGGTCACCCGAGATGACTCTGAACCTACTGTTGGGTCGGTAAGTGTACCTGGACCCCTAATCAATAAAATGACTATTATGCCCCTGTGTGATAAAATAATTGTTATGCCCCTATGCGATGTATGACTATATTTGAGCATGCCACTTTAAACATATTGAATACACGTATGATATTATGACACGACATGACATGATGCATGATATATTGTATAGGGATGGGTTTTATTATGATTAAAGGAAGTGTATTGTACTGGCAGCTCTGCTGCAAATACTGTTTAGTGCCGCAACCGGTACTACTCGGAGTATAGGGATGAGTGGGTTGATTATATCCCCACATGGAGTGTAGGGTTGGACGGAGATGGAGTGTAGAGGCTGGTTGGGTATGATCTCTTGATTGCATATATGTATTGTACTATCATTGAGATGGGCTCTGACCCAAACTGATACTGATACTGTAATAGGCTAAGGTCCTAACTGGTACTGAACCCTCATTGGATTGGGCTTAGGCCCAGACTGTGTATACTCACAGTTTGTTTATTTGATATGGGATTACACACTAAGTTTGTCATAACTTACCCATCTATTTATCTGTACAGGTAATCCCCAGTCCTAGGCGGATCGGTGCTGTGAGGGACTCAAAGGTGGCCACACAATCGCACGTACTTCCATATTTAATTTTTAAATTATAAGTAATTTTATTTTGGGTTTTTTTGTAATAAGGCCTCTTTGAATTTTATTTTTAATTTGGGATTTTAATTTGCTTTGGTTATAATTGCTCGTATTAGGAACTCGAGTTTTTTAAAAAAAATAACGTTTTCACAAAATAAATGCAAGAACGCAATTGTTTTAGAAAGCTTCTACTATAAAACAATATATTTGCATTCAAAAAGTCTTTAAAGTAAATACCTTTTGATTGGGATGCAAGTTTTGAAATGAATGACATGTTTTAAAATCATCATTAAGATCATACAACAAAGATAAATATGGAAAGGGTTTCTCAATGATATCACACTTTACGAAAAACACTTCAATGTGACATCGTCAGATTCGGTCATAACGTCCAGGCAAGGTTCGGGGTGTTGCTTTTAGTGGTGTTAGAGCCAGGCTGTAAAACTCGACTGTGGATTTGGGTTTCTTTTAAAACTTGGAATTTCTAAAAAGAACTGTTTCAAATAATTTGAAGTATTTTAAAATGTTTTACTAAATGTGTGGTACACCGAGTCTCTGACACCGATTCTGTAAGTATTCTAAAACTGTTGTTTGCTTAAATTGAAATAATGAAACTATCGTAGGTAGTAGACTGTACTGAAATACTCTATTAAGGTAAACTAAAAAATGTAGTAAGACTGCGATCTACGTAAACGAACTCTAAATTACTGATACTATTTTCCATAAAATATCTATTAATAAACACAGGAACAATAAAAATGATGCATAAAACTGTTAATATAGATAAAACACAATTCGATAAATGAGCACCAGAGGTACTCGTGGAAGGGGTACTAGAGGCCGCAGCGAAGGCCGTGGAGGTGCTCGAGCTGGGTCTTTGTCATCTGGCCACATGCCTAATATTGAAGCTAAAGAGGCACCGGCTTCACCTGTGACTGAGACTGGGTCTTATGATTGTGTAGCTGGGGACGACGCACTATCCCAAGCTATGTTCAGATTTTGAAGAGGGTCACTGGGCACAATACTAGTGCTGTGGGTCGTGGGTGGGTTATAGAACGACTCCGGTCTAATGGAGCTGAGATTTTTAGGGGAATTGTTGGAGTTGCCCCTAATGTGCCTGAGTATTGGATTGAGGCCACAGAGAGGATAATGGATGATCTTGACTGCACCCCTGAACCGAAACTAAAGGGTACAATGTCACTGCTAAGAGATAAGGCTTACCAGTAGTGGCTTATGGTTAAGGAGGACACTCAGCCCGATCGACTGACTTGGGAATTCTTCAAGACTCTTTTTCAGGGAAAGTATGTGGGTGCTAGTTATGTGGATGCCCGAAGGAGAGAGTTTTTGAATCTGAATTAGCAGGATAAATCAGTGGCTGAATATGAGGTTGAATTTTTGCATTTAAGCCGCTATGCGTGAGGGATGGTGGCAACTGAGTACGGTTTCGAGGACAGTTTCAGGGATAGTTTACGAGTTCTGATAGCTCCGTAGAGGGAGTGAGATTTTACTGCACTAGTTGATAAGGCAAAGATCACTGAGGAGGTAAAGCGTGCTGAGCGTCAGAACCGTGAGAAGGAGAAAGGTAAGAATAGTAGGGATTCGGAGCCCTCAAGTTCTTTTCTGAGGCCTAAGAAAAGGGCCAGAGTAGATGGGTCGGTTAGAGTTTGGGCCCCTGTTGCTGCTATTGGACTGCAGCCCTGTGCTGATTGTGGGAGACACCATCAGGGTGAGTGCTGGAAAAGGATTGGTACATGTTTGAGATGTGGATCATTAGAGCATCGTATCAGAGATTGTCCACGAAGGTCACTCAGATACAAGCCACGGGTATGGGTACTGTACAGTTGCCAAAGGGTCGTGGTCAAGTCAAAGGCTGTAATGGTTTGGGCCGTGGTTAGAGAGCACAGGGTAGAGGTGTTGGTCATACTGAGGTGAGGCAGCCAGCTTTGGTTTATGCTATATATCACCGAGAGGATAGAGATGCACTGGATGTTATCACGGGTATATTTTTTTATCTATAATGTACCTTACACTGCACTGATAGATATAGGATCTACTCACTACTATATAGCTTATTATGTGTCTGAGACTTTGGGTATCTTGGTTGAGAGTACTACGAGTGAGGTGACTGTGTTGAGTCCATTAGGGCAGTCAGTGAGGGTAAATAAACTGTTCAAAGATGTGCCTTTGGAGGTTCAAGTGGTTATCTTTTTTGGCAAATTTGATGAAACTTCCTTTTGAAGAATTTGATATAATTCTGGGAATAGACTGGCTAGTTAAACATCAAGTGAGTTTGGATTGTGCTACTAAACGGATGGTACTGAGAATTGCGGAGGATGACGAGGTAGTTGTAATTGAGGAGCGTCAAAACTACTTGACAAATGTGATTTCTGTATTAAGGGCTGAGAAATTGGTTCATAAGGGTTGTGAGGCATATCTAGCCTACATCGGTGTTTCTGATTCTAGGGTTTCTTCTGTTAAGGATATCAGAATAGTTAAAGACTCAGGATGTTTTTCCTGATGAGCTGCCTGGGTTACCTTCGAACCGTGAAATTGAGTTTGGAATTGAGCTCCTACCTGGTATAGCTCCGGTGTCCATCGCCCCTTATAGAATGGCACCAAAGAAGCTTGTGGAGCTTAAAGCTCAGATTCAAAAGTTGTTGGACTGTGGGTTCATCCACCCTAGTGTGTCTCAGTGGGGAGCACCGATTTTGTTTATGAAAAAGAAGGATGGATCCATGCATATGTGCATCAATTATCGGCAGTTGAATAAATTGACCATTAAGAATAAGTACCCCCTATCGAGGATAGATGATCTATTTGAGTAGTTTCAAGGAGATTCAGTTTTCTCTAATATTGATCTTCGATCGGGGTACCATCAACTGAGGGTTAAAGAGACTGATGTATACAAGACAACATTTAGGACTCGTTATGGTCATTACGAGTTTCTAGTGATGCCGTTTGGACTGAGGAATGCACCAGCGGTTTTTATGGATATGATGAATCGAGTATTCTAGCCCTACCTGGATCGATTCGTAGTGGTTTTTATTGATGACATTCTAGTGTATTCGAGGACTTAGGATGAACATGATGAACACCTCCGAGTGGTTCTGCAAATTCTGAGGGAGAAACAATTGTACGCCAAGTTCTGTAAATGTGAGTTCTGGTTACGAGAGGTAACGTTTTTGGTCCATGTGGTATCTGCTAAGGAGATTGAGGTTAGACCAGATCTGACTTTCGATGAGGAGCCGGTTCAGATTTTAGATCAAGATGTAAAGGTTTTAAAGAAGAATTTTATTCCATTATTTAAGGTACTATAGCGTAATCACAGCTCTGAGGAGGCTACGTGGGAACCTGAGGAAACAATGCGACAACAATACCCTCATCTGTTCTGATCAAGTAAATTTTGAGGTCAAAATTTTCTTTTACGGGGGTAGAGTTGTAACGCCTCAAAAATCCTTAATATTTATTTTTGTATGTTTGTGTGACACAAATGCATGTCTGCTTCAGTGGTTAAGTGTTGTAGGAAGTGTCTGAGAAGTCTTGGGTTCAAGCTTTGGCTTGTACAAAAGTTTTGTTTTTAACATGAATAAACCTTGTCTCTAGGAAGTAGCCTTTTAAATAAATGGGGGTAAAACATGTTAGAAAGGGCTTGCTGGTCAAGGGGATAGGCCGCGTGTTGTTGTTCCATTTCCTACTTTGAGCAATGGGAGCGTTATATTTTGCTACTAAGGCCGTCTAGGAGTTCTAGTCAACCTGAACTACTGAAGTGTTTGAGTGAATTTTGAATTAAGTAGTTGAGGGAGGAGTGGATGGCATGGAGGGATTTGGGGAGGAAATTGTGAGAAGTTGATGTGAGAAGGAATGCTGTGCCAAATTTGAATGTTAGGCACTCTACAATTAGGCTTAAGGTTGGTATTTGCTCCTCATTTCGGGTTCTATCAATTCTCTTTTGGTTCATTTCTACTTGAAGGATGAATATTGTTGGAGCGCATACGGGTATTTTCTTTTTCGATTTTCTTTGATTGTGTTCTCCCTTCCGGCTATTGCCCTCGTCTAACCGATTCTCTTCCTTCTATTTTATGGCCGAACCTCCTTCCTCTATCCATTATACTGCTTTATCCCTTTAGCCGATTTTCTTTCTTTTTCCCCTTTCCCGATCGGTTTTCCTCTTTGGCTTAATATCCCCTTTTCCCTCTCTCAATTGGTTTTCTCCTTGACTGATTGTTTCTTCTTCTCTTACCCTCACTGTGCCGACTTTCCCTTCATTACTATCTGTAGTTTCTATAGTCATTCCTGTTCATCGGTTTTGCATTTTGGTAAGTCTGACTTTCGGTTTGGGTGCATGATTCTTTTTCTCTCTCTCCCTCTTTGCCATATTAGTCTTGCACCTAACATCTTCTTGTGCTGCCGTTTTCTGCTAGGGGTGCAATTGCCCATTTTTGCGTCTGTCATATAGTGTACTTTCGGTTCTTGTGTTGGGTGTAGGCCGATTGTTTCTTTCTTCTAATCTTGGCTTTGTGTTTTTGGTAAGTGAATATTCGTCTAGTTCAAACTGTTCATTTGATTAATGGTTAAGAAGGTTCGGTTGGAATGCAGGTAACCCCTAGGGCCTAGTGATCAGTCTCTTGCAACGGGTTAAGTGTGCAAGCCTCAATCGATCGACCAAGGCAAGCGATAGGTAATCTTTTGGATAAGTGTTTTGGTTAGGGTTCTTGTTAATTCGATTAGTAAGCAATTAACCAAAGCTTGTGATTGAAAATAGGTTGGAGTGCTCGTGGGCTATTTGCACACTTTCGCGAACAATGTGTGTGAACATTATCTAAACTGTGGAAATAGGCAAAAGCTAGAATAAGCAAATGATGATGCTACAAGGGCGTGCGCTCGCTCGTGTGGTGGTCTGTGTGAATAAACATGGGCGTTTGATCGTTGAGGCCGGCCATGAGCGATTTTATGGGCTGAGGCCATTTTGGGCCATTTCGGGCTGAACTGGGCTTATGGGCCACACGAGCATGTAGGCCCCACATGGATAAACCACACAGACATGTGGGAAATATTGGGCCAGGCTGTGTAATCCATACGCCCAAGGCCATTTTTGGGTTATGTGGGCCACATGGGCCCGCATTATGGGCCTTGGGCCCATTTTCACTATTTGACTGTTAAGGTTGCACGGGTTGCCCGAGACGACTGTGGACTTACTATTGGGTCGGTAAGTGTACCTGGACCCCTAATCGATAAAATGACTATTATGCCTCTGTGTGATAAAATGATTGTTATGCCCTTATGAGATGTATGACTATATTTGAGCATGCCACTTTAAACATATTGAATACACGTATGATATTATGACACGACATGACATGATGCATGATATATTGCATGGGGGTGGGTTTTATTATGATTGGAGGAAGTGTATTGTACTGGCAGCTCTGCTACAAATACTGTTTAGTGCCGCAACTAGTACTACTCGCAGTGTAAGGATGGGTGGGTTGATTATATCCCCACATGGAGTGCAGGGTTGGATAGAGATGGAGTGTAGAGGCTGGTTGGGTATGACCTCTTGATTGCATATCAATACAGTACTGTCACTGAGATGGGCTCTGTCCCAAACTGTTACTGATACGGTAATGGGCCAAGGCCCTAACTAATACTGAACCGTCATTGGATTAGGCTTAGGCCTAGACTATGTATACTCATTGTTTGTTTAATTGCACATACTTCTGTATTTGATTTTTAAATTATAAGTAATTTTATTTTGGGTATTTTTATTGTAATAAGGCCTTTTTGGATTTTATTTTTAATTTAGGATTTTAATTTTCTTTGGTTATAACTGCTAGTATTAGGAACTCGAGTTTTAAAAAAAGAAACAACATTTTCACAAAGTAAATGCAAGAACGCAATTATTTTAGAAAGCTTCCGCTATAAAACGATATATTTGCATTCAAAAGTCTTTAAAGTAAATACCTTTTCATTGGGACGCAAGTTTTGAAATGAAAGACATGTTTTAAAATCATCATTAAGATCACACAACGAAGATAAATATGGAAAGGGTTTCTCAATGATATCACTTTGTGAAAAATACTTCAATGTGACATCGCCAAATTCGGCCATAACGTCCAGGCCGGGTTCGGGGTGTTACATTATATATATAAGCTTACAATCAATTTAACCAAAATGAGCCAATTTACATGGCCAAATACCAAATCAAGCCCTTGACTTACAAGCCAACACATTTGGCCAAAATCATAATGACACATATAACAGAATGACCAAGTCCCTATAGATGTCATACACTCAAAATGTTTAAGATCATCGATACCCAAAATGACAGTTTCATGGTGTGATGCGATCTTCGATGATTCTCAATCCGAGCTACCTTGGTGACACTATAAGACATGGAAAGTAAAACGAAGTGTAACAACCCTTACTCGTGTCTAATGCTAGGACAGGGAACGAGGCATTACCGGACTTGTACTTAGACATTCATGCAAAACTGACCTATAAATTTTTTCTTCAAAGCAATTTCATTCATACATACATCGGGGGTGGTTCGGGACTAGACCGAGAACTTTAGAAAAACTTTGGGCAACTTATCAATTTTCTTGTTTTGGAGAGTCACACGCCTGTGGGGGTAGACTGTGTGGTCACACACGGGCGTGTGGTATGGGACACGCCCGTGTCCTCAACTTGTGCAACTCTCTGACTATGATGTCATCATCAAAATAAGGTCACACAGCCGTATCACACACTCGTGTGTGTGGTACATTAAAAATAACTGAATTTTTCATAAAATGGTGCAGACTTCACATGGCTAGAGCACACGCCCATATGGGTAGATCGTGTTTCTCACATGGCCAAGACACACGCCCGTGTGTTTACTACTGGGCATATTGACTTGTAAAACTAGGGTGATGGGGGCAGACCGTGTGTCACACACAGCCTAGACACATGCCCATGTGTCTACTCGTGTGGACAATTTAGAGGCTATATTCCAAGCCAATTGCCACCCTCACTCATCCACATTGTCAAACATGTTTCATAGCATGCAACATAGCATATTTAAACACTCAATATCCAATGCCATGGCATTTTTATGCCTTCAAAATATCATCCTAAAGCACATTCAATTAGTCACACCATTTAGAGGCATTCCACACCAATTTCATGCATAACCAAATTTGTTATCCAAATTCCATAATACATATTCATAACCATGATCATCTTAAGCCATTAAGTCATTTCTTATCTTCTAGCATCTAATCCATACTTCATCATACATTCACCAAGCAATAACATATCACATCATCAAGATATTAGCACATACATGCATGGATAATTAGATTACAACCCAATAATCAAATATAAGCCATGTCACACAGCCAATACAAAATGAATCATCAATATTAGAGGCCTTTACAACTTGGCCAAATTTGCATGACACATATCACAAAATAACCAAGTCCCCTATACATGCCATACTCAAGTTATCAAATTCACTATACCCAATATTCTTTTGATAATGTGATCGAATTCTCTGACAGCTTCCGATCCCTGAGCTAGCTTGGCGGAACTACAAAGGATGGAAAGTAAAGGGGGTAAGCATTAAAGCTTAGTAAGTCCACAGGCAAATAATATGTAATGATAGTAAGACAATCATCACACAAAACATAATAACATAACCATAAAGATTATTCATCATTCAAGCATTTTGACTTATTTATCAAGTGTTTATATATATATATATATATACTTTCTCATCAGAATTCATCCTTTATCAAGGCATTGCTCATGAGTTTATTGTACATACCTGTACTTACTCGTAGTATATCATATGATCATACCTTCTTTAACATGCCCTTATTGGGACTTTCATCACCTCATCCATTGCATTACCCATTGAACACTGAGAATACTATTGGATACACAGAAAACCTGCACATAAGTGCCACATATACATATGTAGCCAAAGCTACCTCATAACATGTAACGCTCGCAATGGAGCTACTCACGGGCCTGCTTACATAAGCTATCGGTCAAGGTATAACAACATGGGCTGCTCACAAAAGTTGTTAGGTATCCGACGCACTCAGGACTACCTAGCCACCGATAGAACACGCACAAGACCAGCGCCCAGAACCCAATTACATGTATTGCATCCATCATGAACTCAGACCAACTCAATGAGTTCAGATGCCACATATATATCACGAACCCAGACCAACTCAATGAGTTCATATTTCTAAATTCCTAGTGACATATCACTTGTATCCTAAACTATTCCTAAGGTTCAAACGGGATTTCTTTCTCACATATACATAACGTCTCCATTACACTTGCTCATGATGTTGTGGATAACGGCCATAATATCATTTTTATACTTACAACATCATCATTAGGCATAATATATATAATAATAATAAAATATTTTCCACATAATATCAACACATCAAAACAACTATATTGTCACATTATTTACACATGTACTTACCTCGGTATAAAATGATGATAAACGAGCCTATTCGTCAAAAACTTTATTCTTCCCTTGATCAAGATCCGTATCATGTTTTTCTTGATCTATAATGCCAAATTTAACTTGTTTAATAATCACGTTGTCCAAATCAATCCATAATTTATACTTTTCACTTATTTACAATGTAGTTCCTAGGCACTTAAAATGAAATGCATCCATTTTCTTTGTTACCCAAGCCTACCCGAATTTTCCTTGTACTCATAACAGCCCATATTTTCATCAAAATCATATTTTTATCACTTATTTTACACCTTTTTCAATTTAGTCCTTTTTAGTGGTTTTCATGAAAAATCATCTTGTGAAAGATGTTTATCACACACTAAACTCTCATATTCCTCCATAAATCATCAAAATACATGCATGTCACACATGGGGTAAATTTTCATGCATAAACCCTATTTCAAAATAAGGGTGCAAATAGGTAAATCAAGCTACGACGACTTCAAAAATGTAAAGAACATTAAAAACGGGCTAGGGAACACTTACTATTAAGCTTGAAAAGATGAACAAAACCCTAACTATGGCTCCTTGAAATTTTCTGCAATCGGGGAGGAAAATGACACAAATTTTGACTTATTTTCCCTTTCTATTCTTTTATTTACCAAATGACCAAACTGCCCTAAAGGCATTTTTTTTTATTTTTCCTATACATGTCTATTTTTGTCCAAACTTTTAGAAATTGGTCTAATTGCTAATTAGGACCTTATAATTTATAATATAAAGCAATTTCATGCTAAAAGTTTCTAGAACACAAGTTTTTAATCTTATTCAATTTGGTCCCTAAAGTTCAATTAGACATTTTATGCATAGAATTTCTTCATGAAACTTTCACACAAGCATGCATGCATATCATGGACTTCATAATAATCATAAAATCATTATTTTTATCTCAGATTTATGGTCTCAAAACTACCGTTTTGACTAGGCCCTAATTTGGGATGTTACACGAAGTAAGCTATATAGTTTAGTAAGCTCGTATGAAAGAAATAAGCAAATCTTACCATACATTTAACATTCAAGTAATAAATATAAGACAATGTAATTTACCATAGTTCATTTCATCACAAACTTACCTTGAGTTCATCATCATTCGCGAATTTAATAATCATAAGTTTTTGTTCACATACTTGTAGCAACTCGTAATGATTTCATACTTATTCTCATCTTTTACATACCAATGAACCATTCGGAATAACAATATTGGATAGTCGAGAAATCTTGCACACAAGGTGCCACATATGTAGCCACTGCTACCTCTATCTCATAACACATATATGCTCGCTCTCGAGCCATCAACGAGCCTGCTCACACAAGCTGTTAGCCAAGATGTAGCTACACGGTACTGCTCAAACAAGCTGTCAAGTACCGTAACATATGCCGGTATACTCAGCCACCAATGGGACGTACAGGACCAGCACCCGGATCACATAACATAAAACCCTAGTGACATGTCACTTGTATCCTAATCTATTCCTAATGTTCGATTAGGATTTCTCGTTTGTCACAACATTGTCGAACGTGTTCACAGAGTCATTTACACAATTCATAAAAAATTAAAGCATTTAAAATACAATTATAATAAAGCTTATTTACATATGAACTTACCCCGGTTACAAAAAAGACGAAAAGGATCTATTCCTTAATTACTTTATTTTTCCCCCGATCTACACTTGAATTTCATTTTTCTTGATCTATAATACCATATTTAACTTATTTAATCATCAAGCTATTCAATTCAGTCCAAAATCACATTATGGCAAAAATTACATTTTTGCCCCTAACATTTCAACATTTTACGATTTAGTCCTTAGGCTCGTAAAATGAATTTCATTCAATTTCATCACAACTCAAGCCTAGTCGAACCTTCCTTACTCATAAAAGCCCCCTTTTTACGTTTATTCACACTTTTCTACACATTTTATGGCCTTTTACAAATAAGTCCCTATTTGACTTTTTATCAAAAATCACTTTACAAATGTTGTTTAACTAATAACAAACATGCATTTTCTACCATCAAACATCAAAATACAAACACATTCAACATGGGTAAAATTTTAGACTTTAACTTTCTTTCAAATTAGTCTTGAAATAGCTAGATTAAGTTACCACGATATCAAAAATATAAAAATTATTAAAAACGGGACAAGAAAGGACTTACAATCGAGCTTGAAAGCTTGGCCAAAACCCTAGCTATGGCTTCTTGTAAAATTCGGCTATGAGGGGACTAAATTGAGAAGATGGACACTTTTATTTAGTTAATTTTATCTTTATTTACCAAATTACTAAAATGCCCTTAATGCATAACTTTAAAATTTCACCTAACCATGTCCATTTTTGTCCATCCTAAAGTATAATGGTCTAATTACCATTTAAGGACCTCCAATTTAAAGTTTTATAGCAATTAGGCACATTTAACTTATAGAACTAAAATTTTACACCTATTGTAATTTAGTCCTTCTAGTCAAATTGGACACTCAATCGATAAAATTTCTTAACAAAAATTTCACACAATTATTCTATCATGCTGTATACCTTAAAGCAATAATAAAATAAATATTTTTAGTTCGGATTTATGATCCCGAAACCACTGTTCTGATTTAACCCAAAAATGGGCTGTTACAATATTGATGGCACAAAAAATCATTTAGCTATTTTCTCTTAAAAATTATCAGTGCTAGAAACATCCTTGTTAAGAAAACCAAATTTGGTTTGAAATTGTTTATCTTTAGAAAACTCAAGTTTTGATATTTTTTCAGAAAGTGTCGTTCTTCAATTAAAACATCACAACGGATAATTTGCATATCTAAAACTCGTTTGTCATTTTCAAAATGTAGATTTAATATTTTGTGAGCAGATAGTGTTGAGTTTTGAAAACAAGGTATTGAATTTTGAAAACACCGTTGTTGGGCCTTATTTGACTTAGTTATGAAAAATCCATCATAAATTATCAATTACGCAATCTTTGAAATGATAATTTTAAAACCTAAATCACACAGAAAAATCCAAAATCCAAAGTCCAAAAGAAAATCCCAAGCAAAACTCCACAATAACAAAAACACATCCCTAAAATGTCGAGTACCAGAATAATATATTTTTATGAAAATGACTAAGAGCACCTCCATAAGCTGAGCCCGTCCTAACTTCGATTATATCTGAAAAGTTAGAAATAAAAAGGGGTGAGCTTTAAAAGACTAGTGTGAGATCAACACAAATATAATCACATACATAACAAAATATCAATCTCATTATATCAATCATCATAATAATCACAAGTTCTAATATTGATACATATGCATGAACATGTCAATGAATACTTTAAAAACGATGCACATTTTATAAAATTTCCTACCCATCTTCGCTACACACCATATATCGAGTTCCCCAGAACTCGTCCATCTAGTAACACACCATTTGTGGACAAGCTACCACATAAATGTTGATAAATGGCCACATAACACATTGTCGATAAACCACCACATATTTGCTGATAACGGCCACATAATCGCAGATAAACTACCACATAACTTCCACCTTTCACAGAACCCCAACCCATGCATATATTTTGACAATTTCACTTTTTAACATATATTATTCACTTTTACACTTAGGCATGTAAACATGCTCTCATAATCACATATCACTTATTGATCACTTATAATCACTTTAACATGTTAAACATGCTTTTCACATTAGATCATGGATCTCAAATTTCACATACACATATATTACTCTCACATGCTTAAATCATCACATATATCACATAAGCCATGCAATACATATCATGGGGATGAGATTTACATGTACATCATAATCACAATCATAATCATATCAACTATCATGTGTTTCATAAAATCACTCGATTAGAGTCACTTACTTGATGTTCATCTTATTAAGTTTTTCAACTCTTCATGAATATTTAGTGTACTCATGTTTTAATATAATTAAATTATTAATGTAATAAAATAACTATATCACCCAAACAAATGGTAACGATCTTACACCTTATATCATAGATCTGATTTTCCACAATCCTTAATAATGATCTCACTTTGATCTAACTTGAAAGATGAATCTTGTAACACCCCGAACCCGAGACCGACACCGGAGTCGGACACGAGATGTTAACAAACTTTGAAAAAAAAATTTTCCAGACACTGCCCAGTCTGAGTACTAGTCGCTTCAAAAATCATATCTTGAGTTTCACAACTTGAAAATCAGTTTTGTGATTTTTCCCTGAAACTAGACTCATGTCCCCACCTATGTATTTTTTTCTAGAATTTTTGGTCAGGCCAATTAGTACAGTTTATTAGTCAAAGTCTCCCATGTTACAGGGGTCGACTACACTGACCTTTTCCCATTACGACTTGGATATCTCTCTGCACAGAGCTTCAATACTGATGCCGTTTGTTTCTATGGAAACTAGACTCAGAGAGGAATCCATACATATATGGTATGACCCCTAATTATCTCTGGTCAATTTATAGTGAATTTCCAAAGTCGGAACAGGGAATCCAGAAACTGTTCTGGCCCTGTTCCACAAGAACCCGAATATCTCTTACTGTACTGTTCCTATGATTGTTTCGTTACTTCCATATGAAAGTAGATTCACCAAGGTTCGATTACATAATTTATTCACTATTTAATTCCACTCCTACGAATTCTTGTGATTTTTCCAATCCACACCACTGCTGCTATCAGCTTCTGTTTTCAAAGTAAACCTTACCTAATTTGGGGTTTCATGGACCAACTAGGGCCTTGTCATACATAAGCCCACATATGATCATACTTAGCCATTCCAGTGGCTGATCATTTGTTCAACACTTCCATTCCAACTATAGTTACATCATGAAACCATCTATACATTCATAAACACGAATGGTCTAATGCCATACTCCACTTCTACAAGCCATTTTCGCATGGCTGTACACTTATGCATTTCATAAAGTACTCGAAAACAACAATGGGTAGTCCTATACATGCCATATCAAGATTCAACCAAAATAGTACCCAAAAGAGCCTTTGATAGTGTGGGCGACTTCGACTTCAAGATCCCGAGTCCGATAGCTGGAGAACCAAAAATCTATAAAACAGAGGAGCAGTGTAACGAGTAAGCAATTTATGCTTAGTAAGTTTTGAGCAAGGAATTCCAGCATAAACAAAGAATAACACACATTTAGCTAAATGGAATATTTCATAATACGCAATTTACCGATATCAAACTTGCTTCACAACATTAACAACCCTTATGTACATACACAATAGACTAACTTAGCCGAAGGCCGGTAGCTCGTTTATCAACTGAGCGAACATTTATTTGTAAGGGCTCGATTAAATTCAACACATACGTAACATATCCCCATATTGGGATGTTTTTCGAGTATTCGCTGGAATTTTACAGCAAGCTCATTCATTACCAAATCACGTACCTTCGGGATTTAACCGGATATAGCTCCTCGTTCAAATGCCTTCGGGACATAGCCCGGTTTTAGTAACTCACACAATGCCTTCGGGACATAACCCGGATTTAACAACTCGCACGAATGCCTTCGGGACTTAACCCGGATTTAACAACTCGCACGAATGCCTTCGGGACTTAACCCGGATTTAATATCTCGCACAAAGGCCTTCGGATCTTAGTCCGGATATATTCACTTAGCACAAAGCCTTCGGGACTTAGCCCGGACAGCATTCAATTAATCATGCACATCTAACAATAATTCATGGCACATTCATATTTCATTTTCATTTGCGAAACTCAAACACAAGGCACATATCATCCTTGCACATTCGGCTCAATAGCCTCACATAGAGCATGATTTAATCACATCGTAATTTAAGCTCTCTTACTCAAGAACTTACCTCGGGTGTTGTCGAACGATTCCGCTAGCTATTCAACCACTTTTTCCTTCCCTTTATCGGATTTATTTCCCCTTTGCTCTTGAGCTTAATCAAACAAATAAATTGATTTCATCATTTAGGCATCAAAAAGATGAACACAAGGCACTTAGCCCATATTTATACATTAGACATTAAAGTCTCATACATGCAAAAATCATGCATCAACACAACATATTAGCTAATTTCTTTCCCCTTGGCCGAATATGCATGTCTATTTTTGGGGTCGATCTCAACACTTAATACACACATATACACACACTAGTAAAGCATCCTCCCCCTTTTCATCGATTTAACACATGCATTGCTCATCAACATGCAAAGTTACATTCGGCCTTAGCACACATCTTGCTAGCCGATTCTTCTCCATTTAGCAACCAATGCACATATGTGCTCACACAAAAATGCTAAAAAGGAGGTTCAAGAATCATCAAGCCATCATCACATGCATCATTAACAAGCTTCATATTTTGCATGCAATGGCATTAACACAACCTCCACCTAGGCCGAATCTTAACTCATCCTCATGCCTCATCACCACAACATCAAACATCAACCAAGAATGATGCATCCATGGTCAAGTGCCATTTCCATCACATAGCAAGATTTAGACCATGGGCTAGGTAGAACTCAAGCTAACAACTAAAACATGCATGCATCTCATGGAACATCATCAAACATACCTTAGCCTAGCTACATGCATGGCCGAATCTCTTCACCTTTCTTCTTCTTTCCTCCTTAAAATTTTTGGCCAAGGATGAACCAAAGGATGAGAAATTTTTTTCTTTGTTTTTCTTTCTAATTTAGGCTAAATGAAGGTGAGAAAGGATGAACACAAATTTTTCTCCTTTCTTCTCTTTAGCTCACGGCAATGGGGGGGCAACCACACATTTTTTTTCTTTTGTTTCCATTTCTTTATTACCCATACTCCTTATTTTATTCTTCCATTAACAAAACATGTTTCATGACATGTTTTGCCCATCATTCCTTGTCATGGCCGGCCACTACTCATTAGGGGGGGAATTTGACATGCAAGTCCCCCCTTTGTCCACATGCACTAATAGGTCCTCACACATTGACCTATCACATTTTAGAATTTTCTCACATAAGTCCTATTGACTAAATTCACATGAAATCAACCAAATTGAAGCTTGAAATTTTCACACATTCTTAATTACATATTCTAGACAATAAGTATCACATTCAAACATTTCGGTGACTCGGTTTAGCGGTCCCGAAACCACTTCCCGACTAGGGTCAACTTTGGGCTGTCACAAATCTAACACATGAATAACGTTTATTAGTTAGGAATCGTTTGAAAAATATTCATCACTAATAGATTGGTTACCAAAGTCCTCACCAACACTTACCCCACGATTTTGAACTTTCGAAAAGATGATTCCCAATACGAAACTAAGGGTCTCCTCTACAATTATCATTTGGTCCTTTAAGATGGTAAAGAATAGTACCAGTATGATAATAAAATCTAAAATTGCCCCTATGGCCACTATACCATTCAGCAATGATATGAAACTACCAAGGGAAGGATTTTGTGATCTAAATAACCACACTTACAACGTGATTCAATATGGAATGGTCGATGAGTCGAGAAAGGAATGAAGTCGATGAATCAAGTGATCTAAAAAGATAAAAAAAAAGAAAGGAATATGTAAATTTAATTAATTAAAGAATGAACAAGTGAAAGAGGAATAGAAATGAAGAATTTTTTATCACCGACGATGGTAGCAGTGACAGTCCAGCGATGGTGGAGTGGTGGTCCGATAGAGAAGGGCTATGGGGTTTCGGAATAATGAAGGGGATAAATGAGACCCGCAGTGGCGCACAGCGGTGATCATGGCAGCGATGTGAGGAGAAAAGGATGAGAAGAGGAGGTGTAGCAGCCATGAGGTGCGGTGAACAATGGTGGAGGGTTTGGTCACAGTGGAGGAAATGAGCAAAGTTTAAAAAAAAAGGGTGGTGATTATTTTGCTAAATGGAGAGAAAATGGATGAGAAGATAAATGAAAAAGAGAGAAAATGATAGTAAAAGGGAGGTAGGGATGGCAAAGTGAGGTTGGTAGAGTGGGAATAGGTTGGTCAACTAGGTCTAGGTTCAATAAACCTCTTGTATGGCAAGAATGAGAAGTTTTGGCAAGGGAGGGAGACATGGAGTAAAAAGGGGGATCATTCACCCTCAACTTAAGGTAAGTTTGACCTATATTTTAGGAAAGGAATCCTCCTATTTATTGTGAAAATGGGGTGGACGACAAGCACTTAAATCACATAGAAAAATTGTAAAAAAAAAATTAAATAGAAGAGAGTGAACATTAGGACTTGAACCTTAGACCACTAGGATAGTTAAGAGGTTAATAAACCATTAGACTACTCACTTCTTTGCTTTCAAACTAGCGCAAATAAAAATAGAAATATGGGATGACATTTGCTAAGGGTTTGAAACAAATTTGCACCAAATAAAAATTAACGAGAACGAAGGTATTCGAACTCAGATCATCAGGGACAACTCCACCACTACTCAATCACTATAATTGGTATTTATTTATTATCAAATGAGCAAAAGATTATTTAAATAAAAATTCAGCCGTGACCACTCTCGATTCATTAACCAAATTTCTACTAACCCGATTTTTGGGATGTAACATGTTAAGTGATTCTTTATCCAAAGTTGATTCTTTATTCAAGGGTACTTAGTATATTAGGGAGTGACGCCTCTGATAGATTATCGAGACAAGTGAGACCGAAAGGTTGTCCTATCATGTATAACTTGTGCCAAACGGTGAGACCGAAAAGGTATCCATATGCCTAAGAAGAGACCGGAAGGGTGACTTAGGTGGTAATCCTTAGTGAAGATGAATCTGGAGGGTAGTCTTAGCTAAGGGTGAAAAATAACTCAATCTAGGATAATTAATTATTTAATTAGAGAAGTAAGAATTTAATCGATCATAGTGTAGAGGCTTACCTTGTCAACACTAGGAATAGGAAAGTACATTATGTTCAGTTAGGTTAATTAAAATATTAATTTGGATTCGCACTACTAATTTGTGACTTTATTAGATTAGTAATTATTTTTTTGTAATTAATTTAATATTAATTTCTCCAATCTATAATCCCTTGGGTACGATCCTCGAAATACTTATAAAGTGTTTCGTTGTAAACAAATCTATATTAAAATTTAACTTGTTCGCTTGCAGATATCGCACTTAATTTATATTTATTTGCACAATTTTAATGATAACATGTTTATTGGTGGTCAACTATCCCGTTTTTATTGTCCCGGTGGACTATCCCTTGTATATTCTCTCAGCGGACTAACCCATGTTTACCATCATGGTAGACTACCCTATTTTTATTGTCCCAGCGGACTCCATATGTTGCCATAATCGAGCTATGGTCTTACACGTCATACCCGATATTTAATGTCCTGACAGTCTCTCTAGCTTGTCATGGCTAAGTCATGGTCTTACACTTTTTTACCCCATGTTTAATGTCTTGGCGTGTGACAGCTCTAAATTGACCCTAGTCGAAAAGTAGTTTCGAGACCACTAAACCGAGTCACCGAAGTATTTGAATATGATATTTATTGTCTAAAATATGTGAATATGAATGTGTGAAAGTGTTAAGCTTCGATTTAGTCGATTGCATGTGAATTTAGTTAATAGGACTTATGTGTGACACTTTTGAAATGTGATAGGTTAATCTATAAGGAACTATTAATGCATGTTATAAAAATGATGGGTTTGCATGTCAAATTAACCAAAAAATCAAGATGGTGGCCAGCCATGCTATGGGTTAAAGCATATTATAAACATTTTGTGTTAATGTTTTATGTTAGAAATAATAAAATAAAAGGTTAGTAATAAAGTAATGAAAAGGGAGGGGTGATGAAAACAAAGTTGTCTCATCCATGCTCCCCCATTGCCGTGACTTGAGGAAGGAAGAAGAAGAGGATTCTCTTGCTTCATGTTCGGTTGGTTGATGTTTAGGAAAAGGTATGTTTAATGTTATTCCATGAAATTCATGCATATTTTTAGATGTTGGTTTAAATTCTTTTGCTATTTGATGGAGATGATACTCGGCCATGGGTGTTGTCTTCTTGGTTGGTGTTTTATGTTGTGGTGATGAGGCATGAAGATGATTGAGTTTGAGTGCTTAATAAAAAGGATGGGTCTTAACAACTTCATGAAGTATTCGGCCATTGTGCTAAAATGTTGTATTGTGTTTAAACTTAGAATTTTTAGTTATATGGATGTGTTAAGTTGCTTGAAATGTTAGATTAATTTGAACTCATCACCAAGTTCTTTAGGCAACCCATGTTAAAAATTTCGGTATTGAGATGCCTAGAACTTTCGGCCATAGTAGCTATGGAGAAATAAGGTTTTTGTTTCTTGTTAAATTGGATGTATCTTGTTGTATGAGTGCTTGAACAAACTATGATTAAATAGATGCATAGATTCAAGGTGGGAAGAATTGGCTATTATGCTTGATACTAATGCCGAATATGAGAATGTTGTACTTGAAAAATGTAGGTGAACATGACAAGTGTATTCAGCTTAGGGCATAAAGGATATGAAAATTTGGTATTTATTTTTGATTGTGTGTGTATGACCATGGATAATTGGCTGCACAAATATTATAAATACATAATGTATGTTAAATTTATTAAGCTACAAAACATTATACATGTTCGGCCAAGGTAAATTATTTGAGTAAAGTATATCTTGATGGTACATTTCGGCTAGTATAAAATGTATATGGATGTCGTATGACTATGTTTAATTTGGGAAGTAAATTGTTTGATTTAGCTCAAGAGCCTAGAGGATCAAAGTTGGATAAGGGAAAGGAAAAAGTGATCGAATAGCCGTCGAAATTGTTCGACAACATCCGAGGTAAGTCTTCGAGTAATGAAACTTAGTTTATGATTTGATTAAGTCATGACATATAAGCATAACAAATAAACGGTGATATAATGATTCTATTTGAATTATATATTGAGGTGATTAGTTTATACCTATGACGGGTAGCCGAATGTGTATAGAGATCATGTTATAAAGCCAATCAAAATCATGCTCTTTGTATGTGGCTATTGAGCCGAAATTGGTAAGGTTTGATAAGTGTCTTGTGTTTGAGCTTTAGTAATGAAAATGAAATATGGATGTGTCATGATTTATTGATATTTGTGCTAGTGACTATATCCGGGCTAAGTCCCGAAGGCATTTGTGCTAGTGACTATATCCGGGCTAAGTCCCGAAGGCATTTGTGCTAGTGACTATATCCGGGCTAAAACCCGAAGGCATTTGTGCAAGTTGCTATATCCGGCTAAATCCCGAAGGTACTTGGGTTTGGAAGTGAGCGACCTTGCTGTAATAATTTCAATTAATACGCTCAAAAATCCAAACGATAAGGTATGTTTCATATATGCTTCAGAAAAGTCGATTCCAATTAAATAGTATTCGCTCAATTGATTAACGAACTTTCAGCCTTTAGTTAGGTTTGATACCTTGTGTATGAATATATTGATTGAAGCGTGGAGTAAGTATGATTTTGAGAATATGCATATATGAAATTATTCATTTAGCCATATGAAAGTTATACTTTAGTCGTAACTAATTTCATTACTCAAAACTTACTAAGCATTAAATGCTTATTCTGTTTCTTTGATTCTCTATTTTATAGATTTTGTTCGTTGGCTATCGGATTCGGGATTGTCAAAGTCGAAGTCGTCCACACTATCTAAGCCCTTTTGGTACTCTTTTAGTTAAACTTTGATAACGGCATGTATAGGATTGACCTTCATTGTTAATTAAGTACCTTTTTGGTATTGTATATATTCGGTTGGCCATGCGAAAATGGCATATATATTTTGAGCATAGCGTTATAATCATTTTGTATATATATATGGTTATTGAGAAGTGTGGAAATGCTTGGTAATGATTAGCCATTGGAATGGTTAATCACGATCATATTTGGTACTATGTATGTTAAATGGCTAGTTGAATCATGGAAACTATGAAATAGGTAAAATCTGCCTTAAAATAGATGCTGACAGCAGCAGTGATGTGAGTTTGAAAAATCACTAAAAATAGTATAAATGTAATTAAATAATGAATAAATTATGTAATTGAATCTTGATGAGTCTATTTTCATATGGAAGAAGCGAAACAACCATATGAGCCGTATTTTATGAGATGTTTAAGTTTTCGTGAAATAGGGCCAGAGCGATTACTGGATCCCCTGTTCTGACTTTGAAAATTTACCATAAAATAACCAGATACAATTAGAAGTCATGCTTTATATTTATAGATTCCTTTTTGAGTCTAGTTTCATTAGAAACAAACTTCATAAGTATTGAAGCTCTGTACAGGGAGATATCTAAGTCGTAATGCATGAAGGTCAGAGTAGTCGAACCCTGAAACAGGGGAGACTTTAACTAATAAACTGTACTAATTGGCTCGACCAAAAATTCTAGAAAAAAATTTTTAGATGGAAATATGAGTCTAGTTTCAGGAAAAATTTACGGAATTGGTTTTCGAGTTTTGGAACTCGAGATATGATTTTTAAGGTGACAGTGATGCAGTTAGCCAGCTTATCTGGAAATTTTAAAATGAACTGTGTAAATGAATGAATTAAGTCCGTTAACACCTCGTGTTCGACTCCGGCAACGGTCTCGAGTACGGGGTGTTACAATTTTATTGGTATCAGAGCTACGGTTTAGTCGATTCTAGGACTACCGTAATATGTTCGGGTCTAGCTATACATGCCATTGTGTGTTGATTTGATAGTGTGGCGATTTCTGACAGTTAAAAATGTGTTTATTTATAGTAATGGATCCCGATCCCAACCGAGCGGTAGCTGATGATCTTGAGAGTGTAGCGCCTGCTCCCGCAGAAGGGACAGCACCGGTGGACTCTCAACCTATTGCTAGTAATCAGAATGATGAAGCTAGACAGGCTTTTTATAGCGTGATGAATGATTGGTTCAACCAATACATTCGAACTAATACGGCTGTTCCACAACCCCCATTCCCGACTAATACAACCCCTGCACCTGCGATACCTCCGGTAACTGACCAGATAAGGTTAAATAAGCCCCTAGTTGATAGAATCCGAAAACACGGGGCTACTAAATTTAAAGCTACAGACAGCGAAGATGCCGAGCAAGCTGAATTTTGGTTGGACAACACTATTCGGGTACTTGATGAACTATCTTGCACACCCGATGAATGCTTAAAGTGTACTATCTCTTTGCTACGTGATTCTGCCTACTATTGGTGGAATACGTTGATTTCTGTCGTGCCCAGAGAGCAAGTAACTTGGGAGTTTTTCCAAACCGAGTTTCGAAAAAAGTATATCAGCCAGAGATTCATTGATCAAAAACGGAAAGAATTTCTTGAACTTAAACAAGGTTCCATGTCGGTTACTGATTATGAACGAAAGTTTGTAAGGCTTAGCCGGTACGCTCGAGAATGCATTTCTTCAGAAGCTGTGATGTGTAAACGTTTCGAAGATGGACTGAACGATGATATAAAGCTATATGTTGGCATTTTAGAAATCAGAGAGTTTGTGGTACTTGTCGAGTGAGCTTGCAAAGCCGAAGAGCTCAGTAAGGAGAAAAGAAAAGCTGATATGAGAGCAAAGGAGTTTTGTAAGAGATCTTCGGGGAAGCCCTTTCAACAGTCATCGAAGAAATTTAGAGATGATTTAGGCCGATCTAAAGACACTTCGGGCTTTTCTAGATGAGATCGTGATCGACCCCCTGTGAGTACACGAGTCACTTCGGTTGCCAGTGTTGGAAATGATCGTCGAGACAGAACAGAGTGCCAGTATTGTGGTAAATAGCATTCGGGGAGTTGTAGATTCCATGATCGCTCCTGTTATAAGTGCGGATCAGCTGACCACTTTATCAAGGATTGCCCGAGACTGTCCGAACAAAATGTAAAGCAGAGTGGGAAACCGGGTGCTACTACTGCTCGAGGTAGACCATCTAAAAATGCGGGGAATGCTAGCGGCGGTCTGAGAGGATCTAGAGATGTTACCACCAGATCTGAGGCTCGTGCTCCTGCTAGAGCCTATGCTATACGTGCACGCGAGGATGCTTCTTCGCCTGATGTTATTACTGGTACTTTCACTCTCTTTGATACTAATGTGATTGCTTTGATTGACCCTGGGTCTACTCATTCTTATGTATGTGAGACTTTAGCATCCAGTAAGACTTTACCTATTGAGTCTACTGAGTTCGTTATTAGAGTGTCGAATCCCTTGGGTCGTTATGTACTTGTTGACAAAGTGTGTAAGAAATGTCCCTTAGTAATCAGAGGTTCCTGCTTTCCGGTCGATTTGATGCTTTTACCGTTTGATGAATTTGATGTTATTCTCGGTTTGGATTGGTTGACCGTACATGATGCAGTTGTGAATTGCAAAAGTAAGACTATTGATTTGAGGAGTGCAAATAATAAGATAATCCGAGTTGAGTCTACTGTTTTGAATGGATTGCCAACAATAATATCCTCGATGTTAGCTCAAAAATATGTGAGAAAGGGGTGTGAAGCGTACCTTGCATACGTGCTTGATAATAAAGAGTCAGAAAAGAAACTTGAATCGGTACCAGTGGTTTGTGAATACCCGGATGTTTTTCCCGAAGAATTACCGGGTTTACCACCTGTTCGGGAGGTAGAGTTTGGTATTGAGCTCGTACCTAGGACTACACCGATTCCGATAGCTCCATATCATATGGCACCAATGGAATTAAAGAAATTGAAAGCTCAGTTGCAAGAGTTGACGGATAGAGGTTTCGCTCGACCGAGTTTCTCACCTTGGGGTGCACCAGTATTGTTTGTGAAAAAGAAGGACGGAACCATGAGGTTGTGCATCGACTATCGTCAGCTGAATAAAGTGACAATAAAGAATAAATATCCGTTACCGCGTATTGATGATTTGTTTGATCAACTAAAGGGAGCCTCAGTGTTTTCAAAGATAGATTTGAGATCGGGCTATTATCAGTTGCGAATTCGAGATTCGGATATACCCAAAACTGCTTTCAAAACGAGATACGGTCACTACGAGTTCTTAGTGATGCCGTTTGGGCTCACTAATGCCCCTGTGGTATTTATGGAGTTGATGAATCAGATCTTCAGATCGTTTTTGGATCGGTTTGTGGTTGTGTTTATCGATGATATTTTGGTCTATTCGAGAAATGAAACCGATCATGCTGAACACCTAGGATTAGTGCTGCAGATTTTACGGGATAAGCAGTTATATGCTAAGTTCAGTAAGTGTGAGTTCTGGTTAAGAGAGGTGAGCTTCTTGGGTCATGTGGTATCTGCATCGGGTATTCGAGTTGATCCGAACAAAATTTCAGCCATACTTAACTGGAAGCCCCCGAGAAATATTACTGAGGTTCGGAGCTTTTTGGGACTTGCCGATTACTACAGACGATTTGTAAAAGGTTTCTCGATGATAGCCACACCAATAACGAAACTACTTCAGAAAGATGTTAAGTTTGAATGGACAGAAAAATGTCAGAAAAGTTTCGATCAATTGAAAACTTATTTGACTGAAGCTCCAGTACTAGTGCATCCCGAATCAGGCAAGGAGTTTGTCATCTACAGTGATGCATCCTTACTTGGGCTGGGTTGTGTATTGATGCAAGAAGGTCGAGTTGTAGCTTATGCGTCGAGACAATTGAAGTCACATGAGAAAAATTATCCAACCCATGATCTCGAATTAGCTGCCATTGTATTCGCTTTGAAAATATGGCGACATTACTTATTTGGTGAGAAATGCCATGTATATTCGGATCACAAAAGTCTCAAATATTTGATGACTCAAAGAGACTTGAATCTGCGACAAAGGCGTTGGCTTGAGTTGTTGAAAGATTATGAGCTTGTCATTGATTATCACCCGGGAAAGGCTAATGTGGTTGCGGATGCCTTAAGTCGTAAATCACTGTTTGCTTTACGAGCGATGAACGTACACTTGTCTGTTCTATCCGACAATGTGTTAGTAGCAGACTTTAAGGCCAAATCATTGTTGATTCATCAAATTCGTGAAGCTCAGAAAGTCGATGATGAATTGGTTGCAAAACGGGCTGAATGTGTTTCGAATAAGGAATCAGAGTTTCAAATTGATGATGACAATTGTTTGAGGTTCAGAAGTCGTTGGTGTGTTCCAAGAAATTCAGAACTTATTTCGATGATTCTGAACGAAGCTCATTGTAGCCGAATGTCAATTCACCTGGGGAGTACGAAAATGTACAACGATCTGAGACGTTAGTTTTGGTGGCATGGTATGAAACGAGACATTTCTGATTTTGTTTCGAAGTGTTTGATATGTCAACAAGTGAAAGCGGAACATCAAGTGCCTACAGGTTTACTTCAGCCGATCATGATACCTGAATGGAAATGGGATCGAGTCACCATGGATTTTGTATCTGGGTTGCCATTGTCGGCAACTAAGAAAGATGCGATTTGGGTTGTTGTTGATAGACTAACTAAGTCGGCTCATTTTATTCCCGTACGTACGGATTACTCATTGGATAAACTAGCTGAATTGTATGTTTCTCAGATTGTAAAATTACACGGGGTACCTATTTCTGTTGTGTCAGATAGAGATCCGAGATTCACATCGCGATTTTGAAAGAAATTGCAAGAAGCTTTGGGTACCAAGTTGCATTTTAGCACCGCTTTTCATCCCCAGACCGATGGTCAATCTGAGCGGATAATTCAGATACTCGAGGATATGTTGAGATGTTGCATCCTTGAGTTTAGTGGTTCATGGGAGCGGTATTTACCTTTGATTGAATTCGCTTACAACAATAGTTTTCAATCAAGTATTAAGATGGCACCTTACAAGGCTTTGTACGGTCGCAAATGCCGTACACCATTGTTTTGGACCGAACTCGGTGAAAGTAAAATTTTCGGAGTTGATTTGATTAAAGATGCGGAGCAGAAAGTAAAGATAATTCGTGAAAGCCTGAAGGCAGCATCAGATCGTCGGAAGTCGTACGCGGATTTAAAACGAAGAGATATTGAGTATCAGGTGGGAGACAAAGTGTTTCTTAAAGTTTCACTTTGGAAAAAGATACTCAGATTTGGCCGTAAGGGCAAACTGAGTCCGAGGTTCATAGGGCCGTATGAAATATCCGAACGAGTTGGTCCAGTGGCATATAGATTGATTTTACCCCCTGATCTCAAGAAGATTCACAATGTTTTTCATGTTTTGATGCTTCGACGTTACAGATCCGACCCTTCGCACATAATAAATCCCTCCGAGGTTGAAATTCAAGCCGATATGAGTTATGAAGAAGAACTGATTCGTATCCTAGCTCGTGAAGTGAAAGAGTTGCGAAACAAAAGGGTTCCGTTAGTAAAGGTGTTATGGCTCAAACACGGGATCGAAAAAGCTACTTGGGAAACCGAGAACTCCATGATAGAACGATACCCAAACCTATTTACCGGTAAGATTTTCGGGGACGAAAATTTCTTAAGTGGGGGAGAGTTGTGACAGCCCTAAATTGACCCTAGTCGGAAAGTGGTTTCGGGACCACTAAACCGAGTCACCGAAGTATTTGAATATGATATTTATTGTCTAAAATATGTGAATATGAATGTGTGAAAGTGTTAAGCTTCGATTTAGTCGATTGCATGTGAATTTAGTTAATAGGACTTATGTGTGACACTTTTGAAATGTGATAGGTTAATCTATAAGGAACTATTAATGCATGTTATAAAAATGATGGGTTTGCATGTCAAATTACCCAAAAAATCAAGATGGTGGTCGGCCATGCTATGGGTTAAAGCATATTATAAACATTTTGTGTTAATGTTTTATGTTAGAAATAATAAAATAAAAGGTTAGTAATAAAGTAATGAAAAGGGAGGGGTGATGAAAACAAAGTTGTCTCATCCATGCTCCCCCATTACCGTGACTTGAGGAAGGAAGAAGAAGAGGATTCTCTTGCTTCATGTTCGGTTGGTTGATGTTTAGGAAGAGGTATGTTTGATGTTATTCCATGAAATTCATGCATATTTTTAGATGCTGGTTTAAATTCTTTTGCTATTTGATGGAGATGATACTCGGCCATGGGTGTTGTCTTCTTGGTTGGTGTTTGATGTTGTGGTGATGAGGCATGAAGATGATTGAGTTTGAGTGCTTAATAAAAAGGATGGGTCTTAACAACTTCATGAAGTATTCGCCATGGTGCTAAAATGTTGTATTGTGTTTAAACTTAGAATTTTTAGTTATATGGATGTGTTAAGTTGCTTGAAATGTTAGATTAATTTGAACTCATCACCAAGTTCTTTAGGCAACCCATGTTAAAAATTTCGGTATTGAGATGCCTAGAACTTTCGGCCATAGTAGCTATGGAGAAATAAGGTTTTTGTTTCTTGTTAAATTGGATGTATCTTGTTTATGAGTGCTTGAACAAACTATGATTAAATAGATGCATAGATTCAAGGTGGGAAGAATTGGCTATTATGCTTGATACTAATGCCGAATATGAGAATGTTGTACTTGAAAAATGTAGGTGAACATGACAAGTGTATTCGGCTTAGGGAATAAAGGATATGAAAATTTGGTATTTATTTTTGATTGTGTGTGTATGACCATGGATAATTGGCTGCACAAATATTATAAATACATAATGTATGTTAAATTTATTAAGCTACAAAACATTATACATGTTCGGCCAAGGTAAATTATTTGAGTAAAGTATATCTTGATGGTACATTTCGGCTAGTATAAAATGTATATGGATGTTGTATGACTATGTTTAATTTGGGAAGTAAATTGTTTGATTTAGCTCAAGAGCCTAGAGGATCAAAGTTGGATAAGGGAAAGGAAAAAGTGATCGAATAGCCGTCAAAATCGTTTGACAACATCCGAGGTAAGTCTTCGAGTAATGAAACTTAGTTTATGATTTGATTAAGTCATGACATATAAGCATAACAAATAAATGGTGATATAATGATTCTACTTGAATTATATATTGAGGTGATTAGTTTATACCTATGACGGGTAGCCGAATGTGTATAGAGATCATGTTATAAAGCCAATCAAAATCATGCTCTTTGTATGTGGCTATTGAGCCGAAATTGGTAAGGTTTGATAAGTGTCTTGTGTTTGAGCTTTAGTAATGAAAATGAAATATGGATGTGTCATGATTTATTGATATTTGTGCTAGTGACTATATCTGGGCTAAGTCCCGAAGGCATTTGTGCTAGTGACTATATCCGGGCTAAGTCCCGAAGGCATTTATGCTAGTGACTACATCCGGGCTAAGTCCCGAAGGCATTTGTGCTAGTGACTATATCCGGGCTAAAACCCGAAGGCATTTGTGTGAGTTGATATATCCGGCTAAATCCCGAAGGTACTTGGGTTTGGAAGTGAGCGACCTTGCTGTAATAATTTCAATTAATATGCTCAAAAATCCAAACGATAAGGTATGTTTCGTATATGCTTCAAAAAAGTCGATTCCAATTAAATAGTATTCGCTCAATTGATTAACGAACTTTCAGCCTTTAGTTAGATTTGATACCTTGTGTATGAATATATTGATTGAAGCGTGGAGTAAGTATGATTTTGAGAATATGCATATATGAAATTATTCATTTAGCCATATGAACGTTATACTTTAGTCGTAACTAATTTCATTACTCAAAACTTACTAAGCATTAAATGCTTATTCTGTTTCTTTGATTCTCTGTTTTATAGATTTTGTTCGTCAGCTATCGGATTCGGGATTGTCAAAGTCGAAGTCGTCCACACTATCTAAGCCCTTTTGGTACTCTTTTAGTTAAACTTTGATAACGGCATGTATAGGATTGACCTTCGTTGTTAATTAAGTACCTTTTTGGTATTGTATATATTCAGTTGGCCATGCGAAAATGGCTTATATATTTTGAGTATAGCGTTATAATCATTTTGTATATATATATATGGTTATTGAGAAGTGTGGAAATGCTTGGCAATGATTAGCCATTGGAATGGTTAATCACGATCATATTTGGTACTATGTATGTTAAATGGCTAGTTGAATCATGGAAACTATGAAATAGGTAAAATCTGCCTTAAAATAGATGCTGACAGCAGCAGTGATGTGAGTTTGAAAATTCACTAAAAATAGTATAAATGTAATTAAATAATGAATAAATTATGTAATCGAATCTTGATGAGTCTATTTTCATATGGAAGAAGCGAAACGACCATATGAGCCGTATTTTATGAGATGTTTAAGTTTTCATGAAACAGGGCCAGAGCGATTACTGGATCCCCTGTTCTGACTTTGAAAATTTACCATAAAATAACCAGATACAATTAGAAGTCATGCTTTATATTTATAGATTCCTTTTTGAGTCTAGTTTCATTAGAAACAAACTTCATAAGTATTGAAGCTCTGTACAGGGAGATATCTAAGTCGTAATGCATGAAGGTCAGAGTAGTCGAACCCTGAAACAGGGGAGACTTTAACTAATAAACTGTACTAATTGGCTCGACCAAAAATTCTAGAAAAAAATTTTTAGATGGAAATATGAGTCTAGTTTCAGGAAAAATTTACGGAATTGGTTTTCGAGTTTTGGAACTCGAGATATGATTTTTAAGGTGACAGTGATGCAGTTAGCCAGCTTATCTGGAAATTTTAAAATGAACTGTGTAAATGAATGAATTAAGTCCGTTAACACCTCGTGTTCGACTCCGGCAACGGTCTCGAGTACGGGGCGTTACATGGCGGACTCCATTAGTTTCCATAGTTGAGCTATGGTCTTACACCTTGAACCTTTTTGAGGTGTCAATCCAAAGGACCTTACTATCATCGCGGTGTCACCTTATAGAGCCTACTAACCGCTGTCATGGTGTTTCTATATGGAACCTAATAATCTTTGTTACAGTGTTACTCTAGCGAGCTAGTCGATATCATTTCATCTCATTTCCAACGTTAATGCTCGAACTCTATAGTATCCCCTCCGTAAGGCTTAGAGCTTCGCAAATCATAATTTACACCCAGCAACACCAGATTGTGGAATCTAACTATTTCCCTTTCCATCCATCTATGCCTTCATTTCAGCATTTCTAACTTTGATGCTCGAACACCATAATGTCCCCTCCTAAGGCTTGGAGCTTTGCACATCATAGTTTGCAGCCAACATCATTTGATAGAAGTATTCAAAAACACCATTTTCCCAAATCCATACTTCGTTTAGTTCATCAAAAAAATTCCTTTCGTACCCCTCCACTATAATCATGCAATACATGTATTTCGTTTACGTACAAACATGGAGTACCCTACCTTTTTGGACATGGAATCATAACTATGTCATGCATATTAAACTACATTGGCGGATACCAATACCTAAACAATCTTATACATGCTTAGCATTCAAAATTAGTAGAAATCATGCATTATCACAGAACTCAGCACAGAATCGTGCCAACCAAAAAATGTAACAACCCGTTTTTCTATGGTGTCTAAAATAGTTGTTTTGAAACCACAATTTTGATGAGAGAGTCCATAGGTATATTTAATTAATATTTATGAGCTAAATATAGCGTAATATTGAATCTTTATTTAATAGATTTTATTAATTGGTTAGTTATTCAAGGTACAAGTTGTGCGTACTGAAAGTCAAGTGGTTTTAGAAAATGAGGTTTTTGGACCTCATTTCTGTAAATTGCACTCGTGAAAATTTTTATTAAATAATTACAAAGTTTTTATATAGGTGAATTGAAGTTCAATCCATAAATTATAGCGATTAAATAGTTAATTAAGGAAAAAGGACTAAATTGTAAAAACTATAAAATTTAATTGGTAATGAATTTTATTATTTGAAAGGCTTGAATATTAAAATTTTATGTTCTAATTAAGTGTGCATTTTACTATTACTAGATGAATTATAGGCATTCTGTTATTGTAATTATAAAACTAATCAAGGTTAATTTGGTAAATAAATAAAAGATAAAAAATTAAGAAAATATGAAATATGAAATAAACCATCATCATCCTCATTTCTTCTTCTTGAAACTGAAACAGCATTGCATATAGCTTGGGAACATTCAGTCAAACTATTTCCTTCACATGTAAGTGTTATTCAAGTTAGTTTTTCATAATTTTTTTATGTTTTTGAGATCGTTGTAACTAGGCCCAGCTAACTCGTATCTTCGTTTTCAAAACTATTAAATATTTCTAAAGTTTCCATTGATGTTAATTGAATTTTTTGAATGCTTATGGTAGATTTTGAAACTTAGGGATGAAATAAGACTAATTTGTCAAGTAAATTTTGTTAGTTTTGAGTTAAGGACTAAATTGTGAATATATTGAGTTGGTATGAATTTTTTTGTAAATTCTGATAATATGAGGTTGTATGTGGACTTAATTGAAGTAGGTTTAAAATTTGGAGTTCAAATTCAAAAGATACGATAAATTTGATTTTGGGGACTAAATTGAATAAAATGTAAAATTTTAGGGGCAACCAAATAATGAA